>NW_027128879.1:0-1000 GCF_037325665.1 Littorina saxatilis
TGTTTGTTCCGCCACAAAGTCACCCCAGGCACCTATGTCATCCTGCCGTCCACCGAAGAATCTGGCAAGGAGAAGGCTTTCCTCATCAGAGTGTTCTCGTCTCGCCCCCTCAGCACAGTGGAGTAAGCTTTTTTCTTGTCGTTGTATGCCTTGTTGGTTGGTTGTTGTTGTTGTTGTTGTTGTTGTTGTTGTTGTTGTTGTTGTTGTTGTTGTTGTTGTTGTTGTTGTTTATTGTTGTTGGTTTATGTTGATATGCATGTATTTTTCATCAAAGTTATTTTTCTTTTCTGCCGCTCAGGAAATGCAGTAACTCATCCTTGTCTTTTAACTATTTTTCAGGTCAGAATAAAAAATGTGCCTTTTATATGTGTATTTTCTCTTTTCTTCATCAATTTCTGATGTATTGCAAGCAAGCACACACACACACACACATACACACACACACACACACACACACACACACACACACACACACACACACACACATACACACACACACACACACACACACACACACACACACATTGACACACGCTGCATTTATCCTTCTCTACTTTACTGTAGGTTTAGTTAGTTCTTTTGTCTTGACACATATCTAAACCTTAGAAGGAGTAATCACTACATCATTTGTTTTGTTCCAGGGAGATTCCACAATCTTAATCACATACTTCAACGTTGATTGAATGAGAAAAGGGGAGACTACGTTCATTATTTATGCAGAGAAGCGTGTTCAGCGAGGAAAGAAGCATGTTCATATTTATCTCCCCTTTTTCCGTGAGTGAGGAGTGCACGTTAATCTGTTCTTTTAAAAACAAATATTTTCAAACTAGGAGGGTTAGTAAGCATGTACATTTTAAAAACAATTCTGTTACAACATTGTTTTCCCTTTTATATATAAGCAGCATAATTATGTAACGGTTCGTAAATACTATTGTTTTACAAGGCATGATAAATATATATATATATTTTTTTTTTATTTTTTTTTTTAGGTTTAGCGATG
>NW_027128880.1:0-16814 GCF_037325665.1 Littorina saxatilis
AATTGATTCGACCTTTGCACTTTTACAGTGAGGATAATTTACGGGTCCAATTTACGTTCTGGACACTGCGGTGACCTTCTAAAAATAGTAACAGAACGCCGGGAATATCCGAAGACGCACCACTCATACTATAGTGCACCATACGAAGGAAGGGAGGTAAACGCTGAAAACCTGGAGAAGATGAGAAGATAAGGAAGAGTTACTTATAATGGTGAAATGAACACAAAAACCAAAATCGGTTCTGCGCTGCGCGCAGAGAGCACGTGTTGAAATATCTCATCGATGATATTGTGTCCGGGGTGTAGCTGAATACGGTGTCCAAATTTGAAAAAGATCCACCGAGAACTTTGGCTTTGGTGTGTCGGTATGGGGGCCCGGGTAGCTGAGGTGGAACCAAAATAGCTGAGGTGGAACCAAAATCGGTTCAGCGCTGCGCGCTGAGAGCACGTGTTGAAATATCGACCAGGTTGTGTCCTGTCCCGGGTCTACCTGAATATGCCCACCAAATTTGAAGCAGATCCATCGAGAACTTTGGCCGTGCATCGCGAACTCACAGACAGACAGACACACAGACACACACACACACACACACACAGACACAAGTCGTATATCTATATATATATACGACTTGTGTCTGTGTGTGTGTGTGTGTGTGTGTGTGTGTGTGTGTGATTGTTCGCCATGCACGGCCAAAGTTCTCGATGGATCTGCTTCAAATTTGGTGGGCTTATGGACAGAGACCCCGGACACAACCTGATCGATGAGATATTTCAACACGTGCTCTCAGCGCGCAGCGCTGAACCGATTTTCGTTTTTCACTGCACGTTACTATTTTTAGATCTCCCTTCCTTCGTGCGCCGGCGTCAATCGATATTCCCGTTTGTACGTTACTATATTTAGAAGGTCACTGCACGTTACTATTTTTAGATCTCCCTTCCTTCGTGCGCCGGCGATGCCGGCGTACACCCGGCAAAGCCGGGTCCCCGGCGACGGCCGGGTATTCGGCTCTACTTCTTCCCGGCGAAGCGGGTAATCATCTAGTAGATATATATATATACATATAGAGCGAGAGAAAGAGAGAGAGAGAGAGGACCACGATGACAATCGTTTAAAGCAAATAGCATCAAGCTTTATAAGAATTCATGAAAGATGTTTGGCCGGTTTAAGCCGGTTTTATGTTCCTCCTGTTTTGCTTTTATTCCACAAAAAAGTTTTGAGAACTAGAGATAGCATTAAAAAAATTGACCAGGTGACAAACCAACAAACAATTTATCATGCAAGAAAGACAAAATAGGAAATGGGGGGGGGGGGGGGCATTGTCTGGCAGTCTCGCAGTAAGACTTCACAATCATTTTCTTCGACTGACTGAAGCAAAGGATGGGTCTCCATCCTTCACGCCTAATATGAATTCTTCCCATTGATGCGACATCACAGACAATGCCAGAAGCATCTCTGCGTGGCAGAGAATTCTGTTCCTGGAGGGCAAAGTCAACCGAGCATCTCCCTCTTGTTATCTCTCGCTTAGTTTGATCTCACGTCCAGCGATAATTGATTTCTTCTTTTTGCCCCTGTCTGTCTGTCTGTCTGTCTGTCTCATTTTTGCCCGCAGTGAGGACCCGACTGTCCGGTTTCTCAAACGTTGCCGTCGAAGTGGATGAGCCTTTCTAACTTTGCCGAGTTATTTTTAGAAGAACAGTTGTAAGATGTGGATATTCGGAAAGGTTATGTTCTCTTCGTGTTGATAATAGTTTATGTTTTTTGATGCTTCGACAAAATTCGATTGAGAGCTGGAGCAGATAGTATATATGGGTGTTGCATTGTTTGCTGTTTTACATTTTGCAGAGAATTTGCTCACAAAACGTTCACGAGGAATCGTGGTGTTTTAAACAAAAATCTATTTGTGACATAATCATGTACTGAAAGGCACGGAAGTTCGTCTTCTGCTGATTGTGTATCCGTCGTCAATGTCTTACTGTTTATTCAATCGTCGTCTACATTGTTGTCTCGACAACCTCCATTCTGTATCGTCCAAGCACGATTATTTCAAGTTAGCAAAAGAAACTGACTGAACCGTTTCTTGTACCCCTGAGCCATCCGTACACGTGTGGAGTCACCGCAGACCCAGCCCCTCAGAAACAAAGCGAGGAGCTTAGACAATGCAAAACCACAAGACTTTTAGGATCACGGAAACCGGAGAATTCACCACAGGCACCGAAGCCCTCGCCAAAGACTCGACAGGATGTAGTAGGAGGAGTTAGCCACGGCGGCAAGGAGGGAGCTTTTAAAAGTGAAACGAGCCTTTTAAATCGAGCGCGTTGAAGCGTGGGGTACTGGGCGTGTGCAACGCCGAGGGACGTAGCTTTTCAAGCAGAAGGGCCATGTGCTGCATTTAAAGTAGTGTTCACATGGACGAACTGCAAACGATTTTTGGTCAATTTTGTTACGCTCTTCGTTGGTACACAATTGCTGCAAAAAAATATTGCTGTGTGAACGGTTATAGGGCTAGCAAGAATTTGTCAACGGGCTTCCGCAGTCTACGATCGAGGGTCACGCATGCATTCAGCCAACTAATTACTATAGCCCCCAGTCCGTCAGCTCGAGTCAGTTGAGTCGGCTGAAAGTAGGTCGAGAGTCGGTTAAACATTTGGCTGACCATGATGAACAATTTCTCGGTGGTTTTGCCTCGCAGGTTTCACCGACTTCTTGTCAACACAAGTCAGTTAAAATCGGTTCAAAATCGTCAGTGTAAACAGTAACAAAACTCTACCTTGTGTGAGATAGTAACACTTTACAGAGCGTTTAGGCTTCATGGCATAGGGAACTCAAAGCCAAGCAGAATAAGCCGCTCGCTGAGGAATTGTCCATCTCTGGTGTACCCGGTTGAGCGGGGGAGTCCGGCGAAGGTGAATCCGACCCCTCTAAGGTGAACAATTGTCTTGGTCTTCCCGTATAGCTTCAGGAGAAGGAAGACGACACAGCCAACCGGGCCCGAACCCCACAGTGCAGAATTAGCTGAAGGAGGCTACGTTGCCCCTGGCCTGCAGGGAAAGTGGAAGCCGTCCTAGCGACAGGGAACCCAACCCTATACACAAGAGTCAGACGAGGCATGAAAGAATTGTCTTTCTCTGAAGAATTGTCCTGCGCATGGCTCCTGGCACTAAACATGCATTGTTGTTCTCAATCCGCCAGGCAGCGCGCGGTACGATCAAAGAAGGAGGGAGGTACCGACCCTGAGGAAGGCATCCCAACCATGATCGCCTTCCCGCGACGAGCAAACACAAATAAGCTTGATTTTGTCAGACAACAAAAGACGAGCCCCACGGTCTGTGGTGTGCCTCTTTCATTCTTCTGTGCTTACTTTACCCCCACAGCCCCCCCTCCCCCCACCCCCACCCCGTTTCCGTGTTCTCCGTCTATGGCCTACTTTTGACGTCCCTTGGCTTTGCAATTTTGTCTGGGTGGAGTTATGTTCTGTGTAAAGTTCTTTATTTCGTTGACTGAATGTGGTTTTGCAGTTTTGACTAATTTCGGGGTTGTTCTTTGTAAAGGTCTTCTTGCATTGACTGAATGTGACTTTGCAGTTTTGACTAGTTTCGGGGTTGTTCTTTGTAAAGGTCTTCTTGCATTGACTGAATGTGGCTTTGCAGTTTTGACTAGTTTCGGGGTTGCCCTGCGTAAAGGTCTTCTTGCATTGACTGACTTTGGTTTTGCAGTTTTGACTTGTTTTGGGGTTGTTCTGTGCAACGGGTTTTTTTTCTTTCATTGACTGACTTCGTTTTTGCTCTCTCGCGTTTTGCAGTTTTGACTTGTTCTGGGGGCTGTTTTCTTTGAAACTATGTTTTTCTATTGACTGAATTTGCTTTATCCTTCGGCCTGGGGTTGCGGGTTTTGCAGCTAGTTTTCTATGTGTGGAGTGTTGTCAGTCTTTCTTCGATTGACTGACAGCCATTTTTTTCTGCTGTCTCACCAACAGTCTGGATAGTTTTTACACCGCTGTATAAGTTAATGACCGCGGGTTGGTGTTCTCTCATTTAGTGCATAAACCCATCATGTCATACATAGTTGCTAAAACTGTGGGCGTTATTAGTTTAAGTTAGTCAGACAGTGTCCCCTGCTGGTGCCATTCTTTCTGTTATTGAATTGTTTCCTGTTGTCACCTGACTATTCTTAGGCCGAAGGTCTTTTCTTTAGGTTGTAAATGTTAACTGCAGGAGGTGTTATTGTGATTTGTTTAATCGGTGGGGGCGACTGTTTGCACGTGAGGAAGTAGCAGGCGACGTTGTTTTCACAGCTCTCTCTCTCTCTCTCTCTCTCTCTCTCTCTCTCTCTCTCTCTCTCTCTCTCTCTCTCTCTCTCTCTCTCTCTCTCTCTCTCTCTCTCTCTCTCTCTCTCTCTCTCTCTCTCTCTGTTCGAGTTCTGATTTCTACCGCGTATTTCCTATCCCCCCCCCCTCCCCCTCTCCTTCATTCTCCTTCTCTCTCCACCCACCTGCATGGTCTAATTCTATCCGTCCCTGTCTCTCGCGAGACTTTGATGTCCGGAAGAGGACGTAAGGTAGAACACGATGGGTAGGTGGGGTAGAGTGGAGACAGAACGACACAGACCCTCCCGAGACAGAGGGGAGGATGCAGCAACTCTTGCCTTGGACACTGATCACAAAAATGCCGCCTCCTCTGTGCTTCCTGTGCGTAATACCCACATGTCGTTGAGTCTCTCTTCTCTGTCACCAAAACACTTGTAGCCTACGTTGCTTCAACTACAACGAAAAATGCCCACGTGGTGGTTGGGTGGGGGGGGAGAGAGAGAGTGAGAAGGAGGAGGGACAGAGACTAGAGAGAGTGGGACGGAGAGGGGTGGGGGAAATTGAGAGGATGCGATGAGAGGGAGAGAAAAGAGGACGAAAGAGGGGGGAGGGAGAGGGATAGGGAGACTGAGAGAGATAAAAAGAGATGGATGAGAGGGAAGAGGGGGGAGAGTGATGAGAAAGGAGAGAGAGGGGGGATAGATAGAAGGGGGTGGGGGGCGAAGACGACACTGTGAGATTGCAGTGTGGGAGACGGCCGGGGGAGGGGGGTGGGGGGGGGGGTTCTGAGAAGGCGTAGATGACACCGTTTGTTATTCCAGCGTCGCGGACGACGCTGGTATCTGCGGTCGGGAAGACTTTTGAGGAATTTGCCACAGGGCGCCGCCATGTTTTCTGTGCTCGACTGCGAGCAGACCACAGGCACATTACACCCAAAATTCTTGTAGGCATACACAGACGCAACATAGCATATACAGACAATAACACCCACAACACTTCAACTGCATATGAAAGGAATAAAAATAAATCCGCAAATCAGTCGCGCACAATACACCAGTTAGAAAAACAAGGAGTACCAAAGCGGCGTGCAGAAACTAAACTGACTCGGAGACTGAGAAGAAACATTTATCACACGATGTGGATAGCAAACATTAAAATAAAACAGATAAGTCAAGCAAAAAATAAACACAAATATCGAAAACACAATAAACAAAGGTAAAGAAAACAAAAAGAGATGCTTGCCGACAGTCAGTGTGTGTGTGCGTGGTTTGCCGTGTGCGTCAGCGGGGTGTGTGTGTGTGTGTGTGTGTGTGTGTGTGTGTGTGTGTGTGTGCGTGCGCGTGCATGCGTGCGTAGGCTACGTTCTTGCGTGTGTGCGTTCGAATGAGAAAGAAGAGAGAGGGAGGATTGATCAATGAGGTCACGTTCTCTGTCACATGAATACATATACACACACTGAAGGCTACTTCGGACACGAACACTTGCCAACAACTGTGGTTGGACATGCTTTTGAAATGTAATATTTTTTCGACATGATTTCTGGACATACGAATCCCGCTGTGTTGCCTACTGATGTTGCGAATGATGAAGGTTTTGAGTTGACTGACCTTGAGGAGGGATTGCATCAGGCGTTTATCGTCTCAAATTATATCCTTGCTACTTTTCAGGAGTCAACTATTGCCATTCATGGTAACTTGGATAGTCAATGTTTTTATTTGTTTGATTCCCATCAAAGAAACAGAAATGGTAACCATTCTTCAAATGGCGCTGCAGTTTTGATGTCATCAAGTTAATTCCTTTGCAGAATTGATTGATTTTCTCAAAAGCCATTATCAATGTGTTTATCAATTAACACCTGTTCATTTCTGTCCAACTGCAATGCAAACTCAATGTGGAGGAAACAAGGATTCATTACAAACAAGTCATCCCTGTACATCAACAGATTTATGTACCTCAATCAATACTGCTAGTATGAGTGACAGGAATCTAAAAGAAAAAACAACCAAACGCAAATGTACTAGTACTTCTACGACTCGTTTGAATGTAAAACAGAAATGTAACACTATCTGTGACAATGACGGTTCTACGACTCGTTTGAAGGACAGTATAGATCGAACCTTAACCCACAACTACGACAATTTGTGTCAGACTTTTTTGAACAGGAAAATATGCCTCTGTTCAACAGTAACCAAAACATGGAAGATATTTTTGAAACTTTACAGAAATGTAACACTAGCCTATCTGTGACAATGTTGCTTTTGAATTGAACCCACATTTGTTGAACAGGAGAGAATGTTCCTGTTCAACAGTGCCCAAAACACTGAATCTGACGTTTTTGAATCTTTTCTGTCATCTAACTGAATCTGACGTTTTTGAATCTTTTCTGTCATCTAACCCAATTGCTCATGACTTCATCGATCTTGAACATGCCTACTTTTCAAAGAAAGACAGACAAAAGCGAAATCTGCATGTTAGCCATCTGCCTGAAATGGTCAATGCACTTTTGTAAAATTGTCACAGCTGTTATGCACTTTTGTGAAATGGTCAGTGCTGTTGTGCACTTATGCAAAACTTGGTGCTGTGCTGTTAACATTTGAACAAAATGCAAAATGCATTTTGTTCAAATGTTTAGTGCAACTTGCTACTATATAATCGCTGTATGCGCTTTGTGGTAATAATGCACTGTTGTGAAAAGTTTGCGCTAAATGTTGGCACTATGCATCATTGTTGGAGCACCCTCCTGTAGATGCACCATGCTGAAAAATGTACTTATGAATCAAGCATTGACTGAAATAAACAATTTATATATCCAGCACAACATGCAATTCATTAACTTTTGACCCTAACCTTTAACACTTCCCAAAATAAATCTTTGGTGGACATTGCATCGACGCTGTTCATTTTGAATGAACATTTTTCTTGTTGCAGTTTGCAACGGCGTTTGAACAAATGGTTTGGTTCGCTTTGTAACGCACTCCACTTTGTTGTACAGAGGCGTTCTTCCGTATCACTGGAACACTCAATACACTTCACTGAATGAAAATGCTCGCTTTTGGCTTTCATGCAGCTGAACTCATGAAGTGGGCGCGTCGATTAGTGTACGTGTATATGGGGAGGGCCTGTCTGTAAAGCGACCCTTCCTTTGAGCTGTTCATTCTTTGTGAAACTGAAGAAGCAAATTTGTCGTGATTATAGGCCATTGCAACAGATGACAAGGATAGGTGCCTTCTTGAAGCATCGGCTTTTGTACATTCACTGAAGTGAAAGAGAAACTCTTCTCGCCTTCCAAACCCCCATTTGTGAAGCGGTTAATATCAGACACACGCGTGCTCATGAGCTTTGTGGCACATGTCAAGCTGTTTATTTGAAAAGATAAAGCGTACGTGTGGTATAACCTTCACAGCCTTCAAATAAGAAACAAAAACAAGGAACATTTACAGTTATTTCCATGTTAAATATTCCACTCAGAATAACAATTAGAACATATTCTTCTACAACATAAAATAACATTAACAGTATGACTTTTAACCTCAACTCCTCATCTGCAACTTCAACCTAACATCTCACTCTCTCAAGGGAAAGAAAAGCAGAAAAAATTATTTCCGAAGAAAAAAAAGAAGTGCTCGCATTTTTCAGCAAGTGTATCCGAACAAAATCGGACCGCGGAAAACCCTCCCGCGTGTTTTGAACCCAAACAGTCGTGTTTTTCACAGAAAAATCTTTACCTTTGCTGCGAGTTTCAGCATGAGTGTTAGTTTTCTTTGCTCAGCGCTACCATCGTCCTGCTAAAAGCCAGGTGAAGGGTGCTCAGAAATAAAATACAATGTGTTTATTCAAATAAATTTGGGGTCCCCGCCCAGTAGGCTCTATGGAGGTCTGAAGTGCCGGCTTTTGGAGAAAGGACCTTGGCATAACGCACTAAAAATGTGGCGTGCAAATATTAGTCCAGAAATTATTGAAAGAGTATATCTTGTGTCGGGGTTCAGAGGTCCCTGGCTTACTCGTGGATTTTGAAGGCAAGTTCTTGAGAACGAGCGTGATACCTGCGCGCATTGTGTTCTTCCCTTGATTTTGTTTCTAATTCTAATTCTAATTGGCTCTAATGATCAAAGGTTTTGCGTTAAATCTGAAAGCAGCCTTGTCTTTGAAGGGAGGGGGGGGGGGGTGAGATAGACAAACAGAGAGAGGTGGAGAGTGCTGGAGGAAGAAGTGATAACTATATATCCTATTCTGCATCTGTACCTGCATTTTTGTTTACGGTTTGCTTTGTTGTTGACGTTGTTGTTGTTGTTGTTGTTGTTGTTGTTGTTGTTGTTGTTGTCGTTGTTGTTGTTGTTGTTATATTTCTTTAATATTGTTGTCACTGATTTTTGTAGTCAAATAGTTTCATGAAACGAAGGAGGCAGAGCATGCATTTCACAACCAGTCCTGTGCCCAACACTATTGCTGCAAAAAAAAAAAAAGGCTGTCACACACACACTCACACACACACGTATATGCAAACACACACACACACTCACACACACACACACACACACACACACACACACACGCACACACACACACACACACTCACTCACACGCGCACACACACACACACACACACATACACACACACACATACACACACACACACACATACACACACACACACACATAAACCACCACCACCATCACTTCCTTACCCATACAGCCACAAAGTGTGTGCAGTATATTTAGCGCAGTTCGATGACAGTGCTGGAAGTGGGAGAGGGCACGTGAAACTGGCTGCTTTCTAAACACGCTTTATGTCAATACCGTAATGGAATAAATGTCAAACGCTTCCTGGAGCCCAGAAGGAAAAAAAATGCTCACCCACACAAGCGGAGGAGATTGTTTTCAGGGATTCCTGCTTCGGTTTGTCTTTTTTCCGGCTTTGTTGAATTTTGTCATGTTGAGTGTTTTTAGAGAGGAGATAACACGATGTGTGTGTGTGTGAGGGAGGGGGGGAGGGAAGGTAGGGGAGGAGATGTCGATTGATCAAGTTCATTCCTGTTTATTTATCGGCGTTGACGACTCCTCGATGGCAATAATTGTGGTTGCGTATTAATTGCCTTGTAGCTCTGATGTTTGTGTATACATGCCTGTAGGTAAGCTACCTAGCCATTCAGCAACGAAGTTCCAAATTCGCCATTCAAGCCAAATCAATGGTTACGTGCAACACATATGCTGGGTACCATCATCCGTGATTTCAAGAAAGATTACTACGCTATGGCAGTGAGCGCTACATGAACCAGCAGAGCTTATACAGTGGAACCCGCCTTGCTAAGACCCTCCAATTTAAGACTCCCCCAATTTTAAGACCTTGGTTTGTCAGTTTTCTGTTCATTACATCATTAAGACCTGATTGTCTCCGATTTGTAGAGGTCTGAGAAGGAGGGTACGTGTCACTGTAGCTACTCCGCAAGGCCGAAACAACAGCAGAAATAGCCAAGGCTCCAAGCAGCCTCCTCCTAGCGCCCCCTGCTGAGTGAAATTCATCCATCACCGGCCTCAACAAGCTGGAGAGTCGCTGACAGACGGGGAGGAACTCCGATAGGGAAACAAATTCCCTTGACACCGCCGACTTCAGATCACCCGCTGCCGTGTCCGTCGTCCAGTGGCCTCAGTTAGGTGCTCATGATAGATGGTTCCCCCTTATCGAAGGGAGGGGGGGGGGGTTGTGGAAGTGGAATTCGGGTAGTAGTGCATTGAATCTTCGTTCACGTCTCTGTGTGTACACAAAAGTAGGGTGTATTCAGGCATGAGACCAAGGGTAGGGCGGATGGTGGCGAGAGAGGTGAAGGGACGGGGAATGTTTGCAGTACCGTGAGCCGGGCTGTGAGCAGTGCCCGCCAATGTTTAGCTCAGGCACCGTCGCGGCAGACGCGCCTTATTTCTATGCAGGAAAATGCAGCGCGCTATTCTAGCCATCTGGCCAACTGTCGTCCTCGTCTGCAAGGCAGACTGGTACCAAGAGGTGTAAGTTACGCCCGCCTTCAGGCTCAGGCATTTTCAAACGCTCGACTCAAGACTATATTGGTGGTGTTGTGTTTATTTAGCGGTGGTAATACTGTAGATACTAGGGTGACGCTGATGTGAAAGTGAGTGTGTGTGATGAGTCAATATACATCCTATATGTATAGCTTGAGTCGAATGGATTTCACATTGGAGCGTTGTTCGAACTTGAATATTGTTCATTCGAACTGTGCATACTTGTTTGACTTAGTAAGTTCAGAGACTGATTGCGTTCCTGCAATTACATTTTGCCATTGCAAACAGAATAAGACTTTTAGTACTAACTGGATCTAAGGAGGTCCGGTCAAACCAAACCCAAAAGGCTCTCTCTCTCCAATAAAATAATCTATATTATAGATCATTATTGTTTTGCATACAAAATGTGCATATAGTTGTATAAACGAAAGCAAAGCGCACACAACAATGTCGGAAATGCGACTAAGCCAGGGCCCGGGAGTGGAGGCGGGGAAGGATGTGGAAGGCAAGCATATCGGGCCAGTTTAGAGAGACAAGTATCCCACAATCAAAACGCAAACATAACGGGTACAAATCTAGCCACTAGCCTTGAGAATCGCTAACCAATCTTCAAACAAACAAACGGAATCCCTCCAACCTGCCTCAGACTCCAATCTGGAACTTCTCGAAACCTCCACTCTCTGTTGTATCTCGATTGCTCGAGTTACGCTCCATTTGTAGAAAGGGAGATAAGCAGCGGGCACAAGGGAGCTAATCTTGTATCAGTCGGCCACGCTACGGCAGACGATGGTCAGACAGGTACACATGAAGGATGAGATACGACAAGGGGCGAGCGAGAGAGAGAGAGAGAGAGAGAGAGAGAGAGAGAGAGAGAGAGAGAGAGGGACAGAGACAGAGACAGAGAGACAGAGACAGAGACAGACAGAGAGAGACCGAGAGACCGAGGCAGACAGAGAGACAGAGATAGAGTCAAAGAGACAGAGACAGAGCTGGACTTGGGTTTCTGCCCTTATTTCTTTCTTCCAGTAAAACGAACTTTTAGGAAACGTTTCTCCCCTCCTCCCCCCCCGGCACCCCCCCCCCACACACACACACCCGCGAACTTTTCCGATTCAATTGAGACATAGAGATTAGCCAAAAAACGGAGCCGAAAAAAACAAAGAACAAAGAACTAAGCATCAGTTCGAGAGCACACACTATACTAAACAAGTTAACATTAGTTGCAACACTTCGTTAGTCCAAATTAGAATGTGTTTGCCTTTAGTGATTTGCTTCGATGAATCGTTGAACATATTTATTAAACGACCAACACCACACACACACACTCAAAAACATCTTCTGAGCCTTTATTTCCTCATTAAACAATCATCAGCAGATAAAATCACCACTGAAGATTCCACGACCTAGACTTTTTCTCTGCTGCGTTCCAGTCTGTCCAAAAGGGGCACAGGTGCGCTGTCAAAGATACGGATCAAGGCAAGCTTGTATGGCTGACTGATTTCGTTTCACATCGCCACTTCGGCGCAGCGGTGGTCTCGCATCCCGACCCTTCAACTTCTCCGAGGTTTGAACTTCAGTGAGCTGCCTACAAAAGGCTGCTCTGATTTCTAGAGTGCTTTTCTGAAGTTTGAACTTCTGTACTGAGCAGCCTGTAAAAGGACGCTCTGCTTTCGAAAGGGCTTTTCTGAAGTTCTGAAGTCCTGGGTTGTCCGGAGGTGTCACGTTTGAAGTTGTTCAGTGAAAGTTGTGAGTGGATGGCGAGTCCAGCTGTTGCAGTTATACAGTCAGTGGAGGTTTGAATGATGTAACATATTGAAATCGAGATTAACATGCGACACAACGGATATTTTCTCAAAAACAGTTATTGCTTTTTTTTTTAAATGGCAGACAGGCTATTCAGTTTATTAAACTTAGTCAAATTGTGAGGTGCGTGATAATAGCCGACGGTAAGTATCCGTATTTATGATTTTTTTTCTATGAACAATTCCCGGTTGATCTCCAGCAATGCCTTTGTTCAACACACACAAACACACGACAACGACAAAACAACAGAAGTAAATGGCCAACAGAGAACTGAAAAATCCAAACCAGGCAATGCCGCATGCAATGTGGGTTTCCCAAAGAACAGGAAAATTCCACAGAGTCAACTTTGTGTGCAGACTCTCTTCGGTGTCCGAACCTCCCCCCGTTTATACTACATTGGGTGTGCACGTTAAAGATCCCACGATTGACAAAAGGGTCTTTCCTGGCAAAATTGCTTAGGCACAGTTAATAATTGTCTACATATACCCGTGCGACTTGGAATAATAGGCCGTGAAAGGTAAATATGCGCCAAAATGGCTGCAATCTACTGGCCGTATAAAATTTCATCTCACACGGCATCACTGCAGAGCGCCTAGAACTGTACCCACGGAATATGCGCGATATAAGACTCATTGATTGATTGATTGATCTGACACACACAAATCACAAAGGCCCCAGGACGTGATTTAAAATGTTTTAAAATCATACACACACACACACACACACACACACACATACACATACACACACACACATACAAATCACAAGGGCTGTATATATACTCTTCCAAGCTACATGATTATGTATACACAGGCAGGTGATGAGAGTATAGTAGCCCGCAATGGTCAACACAACATGGTCAGAGCGATTGAGTCATCCCTGTCCACCCTCGCTCAGCATGGTGCTTCGTGTTTTGTTCACCATCCTTTGCTGACCTGTCCGAATTCCGGCCGCGAAATTCAATGGGTCACCTTCCCCTACCTGTCCAATTAGTGGTGGCTTACCTCCCCTGATACGGTCTTTATTCACCTGGTTACCTTTCTCAGCGCATTTGGTATGTTCCCCTTCTATACAGTACGGGTTAAACCAATGAAATGTTTGTGCACTCGTAGGTATATTCTATTATTATATTGTGCAATTATTATACATGTTTGTTTCGAGTATTGAAAGACACGAGTAAGTTTCACAAGAAATAAGTTGTCTTGTGTTTTTCTTTCTGCTGAAATATGAACGGAAGTGCTTTCATTAAAACTGCAATATCTGTTTGTCTTACAGGTACTGTTATCATACAAGAAAATAAGCAAACGCGCAATATAAGGGAAACTTGTAACACGGGGGGGGGGGGGGGGGGTGGTGTCAGAAGTCTGAGTGCTTGGATCTCTTCTTTTCTTCGTATAAAGGTACCTTTTACCTATATTAACTGTACTGCTGTATTACTGCTCATATGTGTCTCGCTCCCTCCTGCCATATAGAAAACTCGCATATATAGAAAACTCGCTCCCTCCTGCCATATACAGTCGCGAACTCGTCTCGGAAGCATTGTCATCATTAGCCTGAATAATATCAGACTTTGATGTAAAGAGAAGACGACTAGCAATATACAGTTCCGTGTTGGCAGGTGGTACCCTACCTCTCAGGAGAGTCGGCTTCCGTGCGGGTGTCCGCCGCCTCCCTTTTTCCCTGCCACCCGTATTCCGCAAAGCGGGTATGTTCGTGGTGGTCAGCTCACGGGAGGGGACCCAGCGGAGAAGGAGGCACACCTGAGCTCAGGTAGTAATTGCAGGTAGCTTGTGGCAGGCGGAAGGGAGGAAAAGGAAAGGCGACAGCTCTCACGCCTTTGTTTTTGTCTCCCGTGTGGCAGACTGTCTCGCTTCTATCCACAGCGGTGGCTGGTTCTGATGATTGGGTTCCATTCATGAAGGAACTGGTAGGTTATGTAACTTATTGCATGCATCAGAACATAGAGACCTAAACATCTTTTGTTAATGATCTGTTTTTGTGTTTCAGTTCATTAACAAGAAAAAAACCGTATACCACCTTTTAAACTTTCAAGTCACATCTTTTTCATTTTATAAATCTCCTTTTCTTATATTTATGCTGATTAAATAAAAGAACATACAAATAATATTAAAAATAATTGCCTTGATAAGAAAATATTTCTCGGGTCACCTGCATTTTCTTTTAGTGTCTATATGTCAGTCTCTCTGACACTCTCTGTCAGTATCTCTCTCTCTCTCTCTCTCTCTCTCTCTCTCTCTCTCTCTCTCTCTCTTTCTCTCTCTCACTCTATTGTCTGTCAGTTTGTGTCTGCCTGCCTGAATGCTGTCCTGCCAATCTGTCTGACGCCAAACAACCCCCTTAATTATTTTATATCAGATTTCCGTGTCAACATGTTTACAAGACGTCTCTCCCAAAATAACTCTGATCACGGACCCGTTTGCGCATATTTTTGACAACAACCGGAACTTGGAGATAACTGTACCAGGCTACAGTCACCAGTGTATCGGCGTGGCTGTCACAGACGATGGAAGCTAACCAAGAAGAAAGTATTCTAAACGAAGAAAAAAAGGGACAAGAAATACAGTGGAACTCGATCTCCTCAGTTTAAAGACCTCTACAAATCTGAAAAAAATATCACGTCTCTTCTTCTTCTTCTTCGTTCGTGGGCTGAAACTCCCACGTACACTCGTGTTTTTTGCACGAGTGGAATTTTACGTGTATGACCGTTTTTTACCCCGCCATTTAGGCTTCGGAGGAAGCATGCTGGGTATTTTCGTGTTTCTATAACCCACCGAACTCTGACATGGATTACATGATCTTTTTCGTGCGCACTTGGTCTTGTGCTTGCGTGTACACACGGGGGTGTTCGGACACAAAGTTGACTCTGAGAAATAAATCTCTCGCCGAACGTGGGGACGAACTCACGCTGACAGCGGCCAACTGGATACAAATCCAGCGCGCTACCGACTGAGCTACATCCCCGCCCTGACTGAGCTACATCCCCGCCCCATTTCACGTCTCAAAAAGGAGGGTGTCTTAAAAAGGAGGTACATTTATACAGAGACTAAGAACAGACAATCTAAAAAAGTAGGGTCTTAAAAAAAAGAGTCTTAAAGGGGGGGGGGGTCTTAAAAGGGGGTTCTACTGTACCATGAGCCCAAAGGGAATTGTGGCCATTTAAGACGGACCAGTTCAGGAACGGAATGAAGTGCACAGGAGAAGTGGAGAAAACTAAGTCGGGGAGAAATCGGATGTAAAGCCACAAGTGTTTCGGCTTCGGACTCTCACTTGTCGAGTACCTCTCTCGGATGCGTACTTCATTTCTTCCGATTGATTTTCCGGTCCTATGTCTGCCGCTGGGTATGGGATCAGCTGGGCGCGGCCGGACAAAAAGTCAGAAAATAGATATTCTTGGACACGTGTTTTTTCTCTGTTTAAAGACATAGTGTTTGTAATTTTTGATGAATAGAACTATGTTTTGGGGGAAATACACATTTGTGTTTTTGTGAATTTTCTGGGGTTTTGTTGTTTTTGTTTTTCTTGTGTATGATAATGTTTTTTTGTTTATGTTTTTTCCTTTCTTTTTGTGTGTGTAATATTGCCAACTAAATCAGAACTGTAAATCGGAAATAAATAAATATATAAACAAATCACACAACATAATTATATTCCATAATAACCAGGCAGGTACAAAATTGCAGATAATTTTATTAAGTCGATTAAGTTAAGGTTTACTGTGAACAAGTGGGTTTTTTTTTACTGCTAAGAGCTCATGGCCCGTATTTTGACTTTTGGCATACATTATACTGGCGCAAGTTTCGTACGGGTCCCTTCCTTTTTTCTCTGTCAGAAATTAGAAGCCAAGTCACACAGTAAACATAGATCCTTCTAATCTTTTAATAGCCTCATAATAATCGATTGGAACCCTCAGCTTGTATCCGCTACATCTGGATAGAGTTGTCGGCGGAAGGATACGGAAACGGACCAAAACACGACCTTCCGCAACCAAATCGTCGCGCATTTTTAGGCGCGGAAGAATACAAATAGCCCAGAACATTAATTGAGCACGTGCGGCAAACACATGCGCAGTTGGCGGAATTGATTGTTAATTGGAGATCAATGTATGATGATGGTAGTGAGGAGGGGTAATGTTTGACTGTGTCTGCTGCTGAAGCGCTGATGAAGTTGTGGGATATTTGAACTATGAGTGAATGAGATTGGCAGATTTGTTAGTACTTGTTTGGGTTATGGGTTGTGCATGGTGTTGATTCCATGATGCCATGGTATTTTTTTATGTTTTTTGGGTTTTTTGAGACATGCACGCATGCACAGATAAAATAAGTACAAAAGAGAAATGTGCTTTTGGGGGTGCCATACGCGTATTCTGATGTATTACGACACAACAAGAGAGAGAGAGAGAGAGAGAGAGAGAGAGAGAGAGAGAGAGAGAGAGAGAGAGAGAGAGAGAGACAGAGAGACAGACAGACAGACAGAGACAGAGACAGAGACAGAGACAGAGAGAGAGCGAGGGAGAGAGGGAGCAAAAGCACTGTTTCTGGTTGTGGTTCCATTTCTTAAAATCTAATTCTGTCTGAAAGAAGACTTTTTTCTCTAATATTGCTGTCAAAATAAAATATATCATACGTCCTCAACCCTCAATCCTGCATTTCCCCTAGAATTAACCCCCCCCCCCAAT
>NW_027128881.1:0-26782 GCF_037325665.1 Littorina saxatilis
ATTCCCATGCCTGATACAAGTTTAGTTCAAATTCTCTGCAGTCTACAAACTCACACAAAAAAATTGATCTACTAAGGCAGTAAAACAACTGAAATGGACAAATTCACAACCAATGGTAGTGACCATTATGTCTAGACAAAACCATAATAAATTGTTATTCCATTGGAACATTGGTATATTCATACGTGTACTGATTTGGCTAGTTTTAGTTTTGGGGACTGCTACTAGCAATGATTGAGTGGGCATACTGACTACTCAGTAGGATGATGTTTTGACTAAAATTATAATCAGGAATGCGCATCACTTTCTGGCATGCATGAATTGCATCAAGGGTAAAAGAAGACATCGCACAAACTTTACAAATTACTGACTGCAAAACAAGCTCTACCAGAATCGATTCTATAATAGGAATATATACGAGGAAGAGTCTCACAATCACTGAATCAGTGGTAGTTTCTTACCAGTTGGTGGACATCAAACGATCGAGAGACTCGCTAAAATCGTCTCTGTCGGGTGTTTCCTCAACCTCAGCATCGGACAGCTCAGGTTCAAACTGGTATGGTTGAAGATCGTGTTCATTCAAAACCTCAAAATCACTACTGTAGCACGATAGTTCCAGTGAAGAAACGCTGCTTGTTTCACTGTTTTCTTCATGGTCTGCCATGCCAATACAGCTGCTGACGTCACTGCGAGGGGAGATCAGCCATGGCTGCGTTTTAGATTCTTACTTCCCTTACCCTTAATTGCAGGTATGAAAACCCACTTTCATTGATCGATATCTATTAAACCAAAGGACTTTGCTTGCCAATATTTTGCATCTGGTACTATTTAGTAATGTTCTCTCAGCAGAATGTTTTTGACCGAGCAATGTGGTTGACCTTTAATACTTTGATTAGATACTGCTCCTTTTAGGTATGAAATGATAGCATGTGCATGTGTGTAGGTAAGCGAGCGCACGCTCGCGCGCGCGAGCATGTGTGTGTGTATATGTGTGCATGTGTGTGTGTGTGTGTGTGTGCGTGTGTGTGTGTGTGTGTGTGTGTGTAAGTGTGTGTGAGCTTGTGTGTGCGTGTGTGTGTATACGAGGGTGTGTGTGTGGATGTGTGTGTGTGTGTGTGTGTGTATGTGCGCAGTCTTTGCTTTCGTTTACAATTATTCTCTGTAGTATGTTCCAAGGACAGGTTGGAAGATTAGGCTAAGCCTAAAACCTTTATCCTTATGTAATAAAGTTCTGAGTTCTGAGTTCTGAGCTCTCTCTCTCTCTCTCTCCTCTCTCTCTCTCTCTCTCTCTCTCTCTCTCTCTCTCTCTCTCTCTCTCTCTCTCTCTCTCTCTCTCTCTCTCCTTTGCTGGGCCGTCAAGGTGCAACTCTCTTCCTTCGAATGTTAAAACTAGCAAATCTGTAAATATCTTTAAATCTTCCTTAAAAAAACATCTAAACTGTTCTCTGTAAGTACACACCCACGGTGACATAATTATGTGAATCTTACAGTTCTGTCTAATGTATACTATATTAATATTACTATATAATTATATTCACGTCATATTACATATTAATAGCATATAGTATTCATATTGTTTTACTTCGTATATTTATTAGACTGTGTGTTTCGTGTGGCCGTGGTGCTTATGCCTATTTACTGTACATTTACATGTTATGCCTATATGATTTCATTATATTATGTTGGTTATATGCGTGCGGATGTGTTAGTGTGAATGTAAAGGGCACGTTGTAAGATTAGGCCCTTGGCTTAAAATGTTTACCATTTATGTCAATAAAATGTTCTAAGTCTAAGTCTAAGTCTCTCTCACTCTCTCTCTCTCTCTCTCTCTCTCTCTCTCATCTCTCTCTCTCTCTCTCTCTCTCTCTCTCTCTCTCTCTCTCTCTCTCTCTCTCTCTCTCTCTTCCTCTCTGTACACACTTAGCAAGAGAATGTAGGCGAAGGTTACCCTAAGCTGTCACTATGTTACTAATTGAAATCAGTGCTTTTTCAAGAGGCAATTGTTAAAGCAAGGTTTGTCATGAAAGACTGATGTAAAGGGCTTTCAAGTACATGATGAGAGAGCAGCAGACACAACAATTGCAATTCACTGTAAAGGATCCTACTTCATAGGTCACACATCATTGGTCCGGTTGAGTTGACCACCGTCGTCAGCTGGAAATGTTTATTGTCGCCGTGTTCCTGTCAAACCAACCGAGCTACACCCGTTTGTTCTTTTACACAAGGATTGTTAATTTATATGAATACAAGGTACAACTTGGCAAACTAAAACAAGTTAACTGTATTATGTCCATATGACGAGAATGAGTTCTGAATATACATTAAAATACTTTAGCCCGGGACAAACATTACTCTAAATGCAGACGCCTTCCAACGCATATAGATAGGAAACTGTTCCGTACCATTTTGGTTGGAATTAAATTGTTCTATTGTGGATAGTCACTATTATTCAGTTGCTCTGGATCGCACGCGATGGTCGGTTGGGCAGTCAGATATGTTTGTCAGTGCCAGACCTATTAAGTTAGGGGATGGTTGGAATACAACATAGTGTAGATATGCGGTTCGGAGGTCTATTCTACACGTCATAAAAAAGTAGGCACATGGGTTTTAGTTTTTTTTAAATTATAACTAGTTTACGTCATTGAAACGACCAAATGGCTTGGAAGATTTTCTTATCTTTTCATCGTACCAAATCAACTTTGGGGAGGGGGTTGGGGTGCACATAAAAAATATTCTTACTCACACAAAAAAAACTTAAAAAAATCAGAATTCGTTGCCCACTAGATGCTTTGTGTAGCAATAAGCTGTTGTTAACCCGTGATTTGTAAAAATGTAAAAAAAAATAATTACAAATCACGGAGCGCGCCCCGCCAGTTGTAAAAACATTTTTACAAATCGCGGGGCGCGCCTCGCTATTTGTAAAAATGTTTTTACAAATCACGTTTTTGCGCCCGATATTTTCTTGTCATCCTCAAAGTCAAGGGACAAAAACGAAACCCCTTGACTTTAGGGGTATTGCGACTCTGTTAATTTTAAGATTGGTTTTTTTCTTCATTACTAGGATGTCCCATCATTGGGAAATTCCGGTCGCTTCCTCCCAGTGGAAAGCTAGCAGTGACAGAGTCGCACTACCCCAAAGTCAAGGGATCTATTAGTCCCGTTTCGCCGTTATCCCAATTCGCCCCCATCGCATTTTGGCGACATTTCTCAGGCCAAGTGTCATTTTACCACCATGTCATGTACCATTAGCTCCACATCCCATTTTGGCGCAATCCCGGATCGCCGTTATCCCATTTCGCCCCAATCCCAGTAGCTTAACATCCCAAGTCAAGGGATCTATTAGATTTCTAGATTGTCTCATCGCTGGAAGATTCGGGTCGCTTCTTCCCAATAAAAAGCTAGCAGCAACAGAGTCGCGCTACCCTTAAGTCAAGGGATCTATTGGATTTTTTTTGATTTTTTTTTCATTACTAGATTGCCCGAACGCTGCGAAAGTCGGGTCGCTTCCACCCAATGGAAAGCTAGCAGCAACAGAGTCGCACTATCCCCAAGTCAAGGGATATATTAGATTATTTTTTTTCATTACTAGATTGTTCCATTGCTGGGAAATTCGGGTCGCTTCCTCCAAATGGAAAGCTAGCAGCAACTACAGAGTCGCGCTACCCCGAAAGTCAAGGGATCTATAAGATTTTTTTTCAGATTTGTTTTTCATTTATAGATTGTCCCATCGCTGGGAAATTAGGGTCACTTCCTCCCAGTGGAAAGCTAGCAGCAACCTAGTCGTGCTACCCCAAAGTCAAGGGATCTATTATATATATTTTTGTGTATGTATTTCTTGTCCCATCGCTTGCTAGCTTTCCACTGGGAGGAAGCGATCCGAATTTCTCAGCGATGGGACAAGAAAGACATGAAAAAAGAATTACATTTTTTGTTTAAATTTTTACAAATCACGGGTTAACAGGCGTCCTTATTGCGTGCCTTACGAGAAACAGATCGCGTGCAAAAAAACCACGTAATGCTGTGTAGTATTCTTTGTGCTTTGGTTTATCGTCTCTAATTGACCCTATTCTGAGGTCTAAATCTTTCCTATTATCTTTCCGACTCATGCAATGTCACTTTTCTTTGAGATGTTTTGCGAGGAGTTGTGAGCTGAGAATACAGGCGTGTAAGTAGAACGCAAAAATCACACCTTGACTCGATCGGACAGACTGGTTCATGTAAGAGCACTTGACAGTCTCTGTCTCTTATCCCCGGTAGGATCATAAAATCGTGGAATCTGCTGATGTTCGTACTCCCCATCTACTTAGCTTCGTCCAAATAGGCCCACTTCAAACATCACACGCGGAAGACACGACTTGAGCTGGACACCACAGTCATGTTCGAACCACGCACCAAGACACCACGCACCAGTCAGCATTGAAAACAATGTTTTCGCGAGAAATTGACATAAATAAAATCAATCTAAATTGTTAAAAATAAGAGAAAAAAGAAATCAAAGACGGACTCTTGAAGAAGTAACGTTTCACTCAGATATATTTTATCCAGCCGGTCATGTCTTTCATTCATCCCTTTTCTTCTGACAGAAATAAAATAACACAAGAGAAATGAACATATGTAAGTAGGATTAAAAGCAAACGGCAAGTTGTGTGAAAAATGTTACTGACCACCACGTGCATGCACATATTTGCTGCCCCCCCCCCCCCCCCCTCAACATCGTAATCGTATCGGCTCTGTATCCCTTTGCCCTCGACCTCTTCCCGAACACCTCCCCCCCCCCCCCCCCCACCCCCTTCCTTTCTTTTTAGTAAATCCCCCCTCAGTCGGAGCGGCAGTTGTCACCACGCATTCGACTTCTTTTTTTTTTTTTAAATAGTATCTCCTTTACAAGCTGATCTGATAATAAAATATCTTATTTTTGTAAGCCCTTAGAAAAAATCTCCCTAGAAAGAAATGGGTTAAAGCATGATGCTATTAAAATATTGACGGGTGAATGCCGGCTACACAAACACACGTACCAAAGTACTCATCCTCCCCGAAGACGGAATGTGACCCCCAATGTGGTGGGAACTTAAAAGCGGTCACATACGCGTTTTTCTCCTAGGTACGGGGAGAACGCAGAAAAAGAAAAAGTAGAAGAATGGCCTTTCCGAGCATAATTATATAGCCAGTTAAACAATTTCATTATTTGTAGTTTCAGAGATATGGAGCTTCAAAGTACTGATCCTTATTTTCTGGGAGCATATTTCAGAAGCAGTTATAAATTACATCCAGTGATGCAGTCCACCTGACCTGATCGTGACCTATACTGCTGGCGCTGGTGGTCACATTACCTTTTCGGTCCACGGCGGGTTATGCAACACAAAGGTGCAGACAGGCCTCTTTTTCACCTAACCAAGGTTACGAATGTTAGTGACCTGATCGTGACCTACGCTGCCGGCGCCGTGTCTCGGTCACATCAATCAATCAATCAATATGAGGCCTATATTGGGGCGGGGATATAGCTCAGTTGGTAGCGCGCTGGATTTGTATTCAGTTGGCCGCTGTTAGCGTGAGTTCGATCCCAGGTTCGGCGGAAATTTATTTCAGAGTCAACTTTGTGTGCAGACTCTCTTCGGTGTCCAACCCCCCCCCCCCACCCCCCGTGTACACTACATTGGGTGTGCACGTTAAAGATCCCACGATTGACAAAAGGGTCTTTCCTAGCAAAATTGCTTAGGCACAGCCGGTTAATAATTGTCTACCTATACCCGTGTGACTTGGAATAATAGGCCGTGAAAGGTAAATATGCGCCGAAATGGCTGCAATTACTGGCCGTATAAAATTTCATCTCACACGGCATTACTGCAGAGCGCCTAGAACTGTACCCACGGAATATGCGCGATATAAGCGTCATTGATTGATTGATTGATTGATATTGCTATTTCATATGTTACGTGGATTTCCATTGGTCAATTGGGCAAAACTGAGCTCAGTGCAAAAGTGATATCGACGACATTTCCTTTATTGCTTCCCCACTTCAAAAGCAAAAACACCTAAATTTAAAAACAAACAAATATATACACAAAGAAAAAAGCCAAGCACCCCCCTTCAATTTCGCAATGACTGATTTTTAAAGTTCTGGTATGGAAACAGTAAGTTCAGGAGCTCGGTTTGACAAATGTTATCGACAAGAGCAACTCTTTGGAAATAACATCACACAAGAAAACTCCAGTTTTGATTGGTTTTAATCGTGATTTGGTACCTTGCCAAAAAGTGACGTTTTAACCCTAAAACAGTACCCCTGATAAGTATGGAGCTGCAAGCTGAAAAAGACAGGTTTAGGTAAATGTGTCATGAAAAAAATGTAATTGAGAGTGCTCAGATGGCATACGCGATTCAAAAGTTCAATATCGAGTGAAACCCCCGCGTGCCCGGATGACGGCGTCAACCCTGCGTCTCATCCCTCCAGTCAAACGTCGGATCTGTTCACGGGTCACTTGCAACCACTCACGATGCAAAGCTGCCTCCAATTCACGTAATGTCTGCACAGGAGGCTGCAGAGCTTGTATACGACGCCCCAGGATGTCCCAAACATGCTCCAGCGGATTAAGATCTGGACTCATTGCCGGCCATGGGAGTGTTGTTACAGCGTTGTTCTGGAGGTAGTCCACTACTGCCCTGGATCGATGAGGCCTGGCGTTATCATCCATGTACACGGGTCTTGTGGCAAGTGGGTGGTTGTCAAAATGAGTAACGACAACAGGTTCCAGGACATGTCGCATATACTGATCACCCGTGAGGTTGCCACGTACGGTGACAAGGTCTAGCTTGCAGTCATGGGAAATGCAACCCCAAACCATGACTGACCCGCCACCGAATGGAACAGTTTGTCTGATGTTCCTGGGTGTATAGGCCGTGTTCCTGTGCCTCCATACCCTCAGTCGGCCGTCAGTGACATGGAGAAGGAATCTGCTTTCGTCCGACCAGTGGATCCTCCTCCACGTTCTCAGGTTCCATCTTTGCCGTGCCAGACACCATGCCAAGCGTCTTCTCTTGTGGTCATCTGTCAGTCGGGGACGCTTAATGACTCTTCGGGCTGCCATTCCTGCAGCTTTCAAGCGGTTTCGTACGGTCCTGGTTGACAGATGTCGATTTGGAAGCCATGCTCGTTTCAGGACGGTACTCGTTGAAAATGGCTCACGCCGAATTATTCGGAGAAAAGCTCGGTCTTCACGTTCTGACGTCACACGGGGTCGCCCTGACTGTGGACGGTCCTTCACAGCACCAGTCTGACGATGTTTGCGTACCAAACGGCTGATGACTGTGTAGTGGTAGCCAAGTTGACGACCAATCGCTTTGAAGGATGCTCCTGTAGCATGCATTCCTATAATCTGCCATCGGATCGCCTCTGATAATCGTCTTCTCGCCATGTTCACAGAGAATGTTTGCAAATTGTCGTCGCCCAGTGTTAAATACAGAAATTTGCAGCGTGAGCATACTGCCTTTTTTAACATTCATGGGTTGCATGCTGCACGTGCTTCTCACAGGCAGTGGCGACACAATCTTGACGCGTGAACTTCCCAACCTTATTATGGAAACCCATGTATGTCATTACGAAGAAAAAAAATGGTAAAACAAATTTGACTCAATTATTATCACAAATTCATTCGGGGGGTGCTTGGCTTTTTTCTTTGTGTATATATGAAAATGTAATGATCCCAGAATTTAGTTGATCAAGTGACTAAAGACTTTTTGAAAGAAAAGCCATTTTGAAATACTGAAAAGTCAATCAATCAATCAATCAAAGTACAAGAAAAGAGAGAACAAAAAGAAATAATAATCAGAGGGAGGGATATGGAACAGCCAAAACTGAGACAAATACTTTTGTAATTTCTTTAATCAATCAATCAATCAATGACGCTTATATCGCGCATATTCCGTGGGTACAGTTCTAGGCGCTCTGCAGTGATGCCGTGTGAGATAAAATTTTATACGGCCAGTAATTGCAGCCATTTCGGCGCATATTTACCTTTCACGGCCTATTATTCCAAGTCACACGGGTATAGGTAGACAATTATTAACTGTGCCTAAGCAATTTTGCCAGGAAAGACCCTTTTGTCAATCGTGGGATCTTTAACGTGCACACCCAATGTAGTGTACACGGGGGGAGGGTTCGGACACCGAAGAGAGTCTGCACACAAAGTTGACTCTGAAATAAATTTCCGCCGAACCTGGGATCGAACTCACGCTGACAGCGGCCAACTGAATACAAATCCAGCGCGCTACCAACTGAGCTATATCCCCGCCCTAGGCAAGTAAATACAAAATGTCCAAAGAATTAGCAATATATCTAACATTGACAGACTGTGTGATGATATCTTCGACCTCCGGTCTCGATTTTGATATCACTGTCAAAACAGACCATAGCAGAAGATATCATCACACAGTCCGTCAATATTGGGTAATATCGCGCGTATTCCGTGGGTACAGTTCTAAGCGCAGGGATTTTTTTTATATTTAAAAAAAAATTGTTTATGCAATTATCGCGCACATATTCAAGGCGCAGGGATTTATTTATGCCGTGTGAGATGGAATTTTTTTTACACAATACATCACGCATTCACATCGGCCAGCAGATCGCAGCCATTTTGGCGCATATCCTACTTTTCACGGCCTATTATTCCAAGTCACACGGGTATTTTGGTGGACATTTTTATCTATGCCTATACAATTTTGCCAGGAAAGACCCTTTTGTCAATCGTGGGATCTTTAACGTGCACACCCCAATGTAGTGTACACGAAGGGAACTCGGTTTTTCGTCTCACCCGAAAGACTAGCACTTGAACCCACCACCTAGGTTAGGAAAGGGGGGAGAAAATTGTTAACGCCCTGACCCAGGGTCGAACTCGCAACCTCTCGCTTCCGAGCGCAAGTGCGTTACCACTCGGCCACCCAGTCCTTGACTTCGGTCCACAGTGGGTTATGCAACACACTGGCGCAGGCAGGTCTCTTTTTAACCTGACCAAAGCTGCGAATGTTAGTCAAATCAAATTTATTGTTTTTTGGGGTCCCGCCAACCACTTTGGGTCACATCATGACCAAAATCACACGAATGTTAGTGACCTGATCGTGACCTAATGAGTAATAAATATAGAATGTGTAAAAATCCCACACAACTACCTAAGGTCGGACCCAAACTACTACAAAGTCACACACAAACACCAATAGTTAGGACACAACTACCTAAGGTCGGACCCAAACTACTACAAAGTCACACACAAACACCAATAGTTAGGACACAACTACCTAAAGTCAGACCCAAACTACTACAAAGTCACACACAAACACCAATAGTTAGGACACACCTACCTAAGGTCGGTCCCATACTACTACAAAGTCACACACAAACACCAATAGTTAGGACACTGGGCAAGAGTTCACACACAAATACCTATCAGATCGCACCCAAACTACTAACAATTATACAAGGGCAGGTAAGACATACTATATCCTGAGTTATCTCTCTTGGAAATTATAATGAATTTATTAAAGAGACTATAAACCCCAGCTCTAATTATAGGATCTTAGGGGACTTTTTCTAACTCTAAGCTCTCAAATAACTATCATACATACTAAACAATGTAAGATGGTAGAGCACGTGGCCAAATTAATTTGCGGCGACCAGGGTTCGAACATGCAACCGTATGAATACAAGTCCAAGGCGCTACCACTGCGCCAAGAAGGTCGCCGTACACTGCTTAGTCCATTATGACCGTATTTAAACTGCCACAACTTCTTTATTTTGCATAGGAACAATATTGTTCTTATATCAAATTAGGTATTTGGTTGTAGACCATGGCGCTTTGAGGTAATTGCTTTGGTATGATAAGATAAAGCGCGGCCGGTATAAATAGCCAAATTTCATTTTCATTCAAACAGATACACAAAGAGATGGAGAGAGATACAGAGAGGGAAATGAACAATTTGGAGCGCCCACTCGAATCTGAGCGTATTTGGGGCGGCTGGTCACAATTTATTGACACCAGGGACCCGTTTTCTGTTATGGAGCAACCAATATTGCCTCCCCAATCCGGGATTCGAACCAGCGCAATGCGCTAACAGACTTCGCTTCTTGTCCCCACTAAGGGAAAGAAAGAGAGATAATAATACAACTTCTGTTTCGACTCAGGCCACATTTCGGGGCTTTACTCCGGGTTCTCCAGTCTGCTCCCCCCTCAAAAATATTCTCAAAAAAATTAATGTTTACTAGGTTGGGTCTGGTGCACTCCAAAGTTGCGAGTTTGCCTTTGCTGAGAGGGCTGCCCAAAATACTGAACTAATTTTCAGTCCCTTTTAAGTATAATTCTCTTTAAATATTGTAATTATTGTATTTAAATTGCATAGATGTAATCTACATACTCTTCTGAATAATTTGATATAAGAACAATCTTGTTCCGATGAAAAATAAAAAAGTTGTGGCAGTTTAAAAACGGTCATTATGGACTAAGCAGTGTACTTGAATAAATTCATTATAATTTCCAAGAGAGATAACTCATGATATAGTATGTCTTGCTACTGACAGTAAGAAAACACGAGTTACCTGCCCCTGTATAATTGTTAGTAGTTTGGGTGGGAACCGTTGGCATTTGGGTGTGAACTCTTGCCCAATGTACTAACTATTGGTGTTTGTGTGTGACTTTGTAGAAGTTTGGGTCCGACCTTAGGTAGTTGTGTGCGACTTTTACACACAAATTCTGCACACAAATGCCAAGGTACCCTTATAACCACCTCTGTGTGTGTGTGTGTGTGTGTGTGTGTGTGTGAATGTATGTATGTGTGTGTGTTTGGAAAGTGAGAGCTAATCGGACGTTTGTTAGTGCTCGACTGTCATCGCATCGCCGCTTGACGCTTCAGCGTTCTTGTTTTGTCTTGCATTGTGTCTCCAGCCTTTCAACAAGAATGCAGAACACAGAGTTAATTGTTCTATTTTGGCCAGTCAATACCATAATGGGACTGTCCCGAGAACATTGGGATTTCTAGTTTGGTTTAATATGTCAAAGAGTCGCAGAATGAAATAATTCAGGTAGGTGGTTAGTTCTTGTACTTAGGTAAAAAAAAAAGCCGTTAAACACATCCTTCACTTCGGTATCGAGTCTGATTTATACATCCATCTTGTATTGAAAAGCACTCTTCCGACAAAAAGAGCAACTTTGTCACAGAGCTACGGCGTAGCTTCGCATGTCAAAACTTGCGAAGAAAAGTACTTTGCCGTAGCTGCGGGTTTCTGATATGAAGACTTCAAGACGCTTTGGGAAGTCGACTTCGGTCTCAATTAAAGACAGGCTTTATCAACAGTTTCTGGTTGTGCTAGAGAACATTCTGGCTGCTCTATATAAAGAGCTAGCATTTTCAAAGAATTTGATTTGTGTCGACATACAAGTGGAAATAATAAGCGTCGTTATGGCGAGAGATCAAACTTTTGAAATCTAAACAGTAAATTGACGGCTGGTAAGACAAACATTGTTTAAAAAGGAACAAAAAGTCTTGTGAGTTGACTGGTGCATTTTAGGTGCAGTTATATTCACTTGATGACGGGAAATTAAGCTACCGAAAACCATGCAACTTTCCCTTGTTAATATTCTAGTCAACTTGGATTTCCATGCATTCGATACGGTTTGATCCTGTGCATATGTATATTGAGTATTGGGCGCATAAAAAACGTACTGCCCGAACAAGGCTACCATCACACATGCACACGCACACACACACACACACACACACACACACATACCCACACACACACACACACACACACACACACACACACACATATTCACACACACACACACACACACACACACACACACACACACACACACACACTCACACACACACACACACACACACACACACACACACCGTGCAAGGGCGGATCAATTCACTTTGGAGGGGGGGTTACAAAATGACTGCGAAGATACAAGTTGACGGCGCTAAAGGCGCCTAAGCCTCTAGGGGGGCCCGGGGGCATGCCCCCCCCCCCGGAAATATTTTTATCCAAGGAAGCAAAATAGAGCTTTCTGGTGCATCCTGAGCCAATAAATTACCTCTTTTTGGGGGGGTGGGGGGGGGGGGGGTTACGTAACCCGCGTAACCCACCCCCCCCCCCAGATCCGCCCTTGCACACCGACTGTGTTTTTTGGCATGACTAGGTAAACTTACAATGCTCTGCAAAATGGTTTTATTGAAAACTTTGCAATGCCAAAGAGATCAATATTATACTGGCATGGGTATCGGAAGTGAATGTTAAAGCAGCATGTCTGTATGATAGATAAATTGTTTAAACACACATTCATGTTTGAACACTCGTTGAACTTTTTGTTCCCACGTAACCTTGCAGTACCGGTTTTGTGTGTGCATTTTAGAACACTCATTCCTACATTATCAATTCAGAAAGGTAGAATATTGAATATACCGCATGATGAGAGAGTATGTGTTAAATGCAAGTCTGGTGATATACACGACTAATTTCATTAAATTTGTCAATGTACGTTTTTGAAAGTTTAGGATAGAAGTTAGTACCTGTGTATTTTCGGAGGAATTCAAACGCACTAAAATGTAAAGATTTATTTCAATAAACAAAGAAGCGATTGTTTTTGAATTCAATGTATTCTATTAAACACATAATGAAACAATTCAGATTTTTGTTTTCATGATGATTTATTTTACCCTTCTGGTAAACACGTATTGAAACAGAAAATTATATTTTAGTTTATTTTGAGTTGTGTATGATTGATAATTGTGAAGAGTTGTGTTTGTTATCATTTTGTTTTCGTTTGCTATTGATTAAATATAGCTATTCTGATGGACACGAGGGGGAATTCGGGGGCTGTGATTGGATGGTCTCAACATCATCATCAAAGCATAATGCTTCGGAAGTCGGCCATTTTTGCCAATATCCAAAAGCATATTGGCAATAACAAAGACGCATGGTTCCGGTTTACCCATCTGTACTACGCGATGTTAACAATCGACAACAGCAAACACTGATAACTTGAAATTCTTCTCGGGAATGTTTTTCAGCTTTACAAATGTCGATAGCATACCCTTTTCTGCAAACTTCCCGATGAAACAGGACTAAACCAATTATTTTCTGTCCCTAAACACCACAAAATGCCCAAAGTCGAAAGATGTACAAACAGCCGTTTTTGTGTGCCTGTGTGAGCATTGATGCCGACTGACACAAACTTTCGACTCCTCGGCATTATACTTGTCTCGTCTAAATATCGGACCCTATTGCTACGCTGACAACACAATAGCTGTTAATGTACTTATCCCATGACCTGCCACTTTGTTTCTGTTAGCGGAGGAGGTGAATACGCTGCGTTGTCCGTGGTTACCGAAACGTAATTCATGGTTATAGCCCAAATCCACACAACCGTTCTAGCTTCCGTTCCAAGCCGTCCTGAGGACGACTGCCACAACAATGAGACGCTGCGCAAACATCAAGGTCCCCTTCCGATCCCTCCCATTCCCGTGCCATTCCTTGGTCGCTACGGGAACGGGACCTAGAACGGATGTGTGGATTGGGGAGCGAAGCATTTTCCTAATACATATAAAATAGAGAATACTTCATGTCCTACGGGCTAAATATTTCGCCTCTTATACCCCCATTCCACACATTCGTTCTAGGTCCCGTTCCCGTTCTCGTTATACTGTGCGTCTTCAATCAATAAGGACACAAAGCACGTACGCTCTTGCTTCAACGCTTGATAACCAAAAACTGGAGTTGTAGAAATGTTTGTTTAAAAGTAATTTTTAACATGTGACCTAAAGTGTTTATTTGCAATAACATTGACCACCAGACAGTCTTTTTCAACAAACAGAAAAACGGTTATTATATCATTTACTCACCCCCCGCGGGTTATGGGGAAGAATTTACCCGATGCTCCAAAGAATGTCGTGGGAGGCGACTAACGGATTCTGTTTCTCTTTTTACCCTTGTTAAGTGTTTCTTGTATAGAATATGGTTAATTTTTGTAAAGATTTTTAGTCAAGCAGTATGTAGGAGGTGTTGGGTCCTTTGTGCTGGAAACTTGCATTCTCCCAGTAAGGTGATATATTGTACTGCGTTGCAAGCCCCTGGAGCAAATTTTTGATTAGTTCTTTTGTGAACAAGAAACAATTGGCAAGTGGCTCTATCCCATCTCCCCCCTTTCCCCGTCGCGATATAACCTTCGTGGTTGAAACGACGTTAAACACCAAATAAAGAAAGAAAGAAGAAAGAAATCTTTTACTCGCGATTTTTTAAGATAAGCTGCTGCATGTGGCAAACCCCCTTCTGTCTTCTTCGATACGGCTCTGCTGGACTGATGACCGGTAAAGAGATATACCATGTGTACTTTCTCCCCAACTATTGTTTGATTAAGTAGCTTGCTTACATTTATGTTTATCTTTAGTCGCCTAAAGGAAACTGTATGCATAGCACTTACACAAAACAAGAAAAACAAGAGGCGAAGCCTTCAAGGCTCCCGTAAGAAGTCGACAAACAGTAGCACAAACTCAATCACTCCGTCGCACACACACACACACACACATACACACACACACACACATACACACACACACACACACACACACACACACACACCCACACACACACACACACAAACACACACACACACACACAGTTAAAACTAACGCATCATATCTACTCCATGTATAATTTTCAAAAGAAGGCAAACAGATAAAACGACTGTGTATGTGTTGTTGGTGTAGTTGTCCCTGAAGGAGATCGTGTGCAATCCTCTCTCTCACACACACACACACACACACACACACACACACACACACACACACACACACACACACACACACACACACACACACACACTCACACGCACACACGGACACACTATTAAACTGCATCAGCATAATTATCATGGCAAAGCTTATCTACAATCATTAACCTACCCTAGAGCTTGCGTATCAAGATAATATATTCTTGGAATTGTCATACGACTAATATAAGAGTAAGAGTTAAAGATATGGGCGTCACGATGGCCACATTCAGACAGGTTCACATGAGGTTATTTTCCCTGGTCCTCGCACTCCAAAGTCAATGATATTTTCCAGTGACACGTTGTCCTGCTGGCAACCAGCTCCGCGTGCTTGGGCATGAACGGTCACAAAGAAGACCATTATCTCTCATATACTGGCTGTGTGAAAGCTATTAAGGTCAATAACAGAAAAACCGTGTACTTCCTCACTGCAGCCCTGGGAAGCTTTTTAATCCTGTCCCACTCAATTATCGGGATGTTCCTGTGGTAGCACAACCTCTTGTTTAGAGTACACTATGCACTATGTCTTTGTATCAGAGAGGTGTAATGTTAATTTGGAAGGACATCCTTTCCTGAAACAAATGAAAAGTTGGATTACAACGCTGCAGTGTTCTCTGCCCTGGATTGTAGCTTGCCCGTCGTAAATCAGCAGTAGATATGAGGGTACTGTGTTCAATTGGAAATCTACCATCACCTTATCTGTCTTTTGCACTGCAGACACTAAGCAATAGGTACCTGCCATGTGGCCACTTTTTCCACTGCTGTCCTCAGTCTTATACTTTTCATCAAGACTTGTCACCATGCCGAGTGGATCTAAATTCGGAAGTCGCCATGTGGCTGAGGCATATCTGACATACTCTCATGGTCGATCTTGTTGTAGCTTATCCTCCTTTCTGAAACAAAAGGCAAAATGCGATTAGTTGTGATGACTACAACCTACACAAATATAAATAGTGTTTTGATACTGAATGGTCGGGTTATACAAGCCACTTTACCTATGCAGCATGGGAACCATACAATATGCGAAACATATCAACTGACTGCAGCAGCCTGGTTCTTAAAATAATTCTGACGGTCAACACAGTCAACACACTATTCACAGTCCATTTGTTTGGACGACTGTCGTTGTCTCAAAACTCGCATTCTACCTGCTGTCCAAAAGAAGCTAATCTTACGTTGTGCTGCCTTGAAAGAAAATGCCAACAAAGACAAGGAAGCTGTTGCAATGTAAGTTTACCAAACGTTAGCGAATCATGATAGTGCGTAAACAGCAAACAGTACAATCAAAGAATGAAACGCGATGCAGATTTATAGATCTAGCATTCAAAAACTGTCTTTCAAATTTAAGGAAGTTGTTGCAAGGTACCAAATTTTACAGACAGAACCTTGACAGAGCATGTTTTGAAGAGGGTCACCATGGGGGGGTCTGTGCACGTGCACGTTGAGGCCAAAAGTGCCACGGTGCCACGCACGGTGCACGTTACGAAAAAAACTCCATGCACGGTGCACGCCGGTGTAGCAGCCTATTTTGAAGCAGCCCAGTTTGACCGGGAGGTCATTCTGGGCTAGTCAGTTTTGACACCCCCCCCCCCCCCTAGTCAATTTTGACCCCCTCTGCAAACTTCAAGAATGAGTACATTTAAGACCTTTAGAAACAATAGTTATGCATACTGTATATAACTACATAATTATCCTCCCGTCAAAATCAGCTAGCCCAGAATGACCCCCCCATCAAAAAAATACTTTAGGACCTTTTAAAACGAAATATATGTATATGTGCACACTATTTGTTGGATAAATGATTTTTTTTAAATCGAAAAAAACACAAAAATAAACTTACTTTAAAAAAAAAGTTTCGACGCTTCCCTTCAAACTTCAAGAATAAGTACATTGGGTCCTTTTAAAACGAAATGTACCCATATATGTATGCATCTATGCATCCCCACCATTTTTTTTTTTTTTTTTTGGGGGGGGGGGGCATTCATTCTGGGCTAGCCCAGAATGACCTCCCGTCAAAATCAGCTAGTCCAGAATGACTGCCCCCCCCCTTTATTCTTGAAGTTTGAAGGGAAGTGTCGAAACTTTTTTTTTTAAGTTGTTTTTTGAATTTTTTTAAAATCATTTATTAAACAAATAGTGTGCACATAATGATACATATATTTTGTTTTAAAAGGTCCTAAAGTACTTATTCTTGAAGTTTGAAGTGGAGGTCAAACCTGACTGGTCTAGTCAGTTTTGACTGGGGGTCATTCTGGGCTAGTTGATTTTGACGGGAGGTCATTCTAGGCTAGCTAGTTTGAAGGGGAGGTCAAAACTGACTGACCTAGCCGAGATGCATAGATGCATTTATTCATTTGTACATTTCGTTTTAAAAGGTCCTAGTGTACTTATTCTTGAAGTTTCAAAGGAGGTGTCAAAACACTTTTTTAATTTTTTTAATTTTTAATTTTGTTATTTTAGATCATTTTTCCAACAAATATATATTTCGTTTTAAAAGGTCCTAACATACTTATTCTTGAAGTTTGAAGGGGAGGTCAAAACTGACTGGGGGGGGGGGGGTCAAAATTGGCTAGCCCAGAATGACCTCTCAGTCAAAATCAGCTAGCCCAGAATGACCTCCCGGTCAAAACTGACTATGTGTCAAAATGGCCTGTTACACCGGACCTCTGTGCACGGTGCACGCTACGAGAATTTCCCCATTCCCATGCACGTTACGTCCAAAAAGCCCATTCCCGGTGCACGTGGTAAAGCATCGACCCCCTCTTTGAAACTGAGGCAAAATTGTAATAATTTTGACTTTGAGAAAAGATTCTTTCCGTTTCCTTATATCTGCATCTTCAAATAAATGGTATTATCAGTAAGCTTAGATGACACGTTGTAAGAGTGGGAGACACTAGATCTGTCTGTACTTACCGGGGACACGACTGCCAGATCGACACTGCGCTTTCGACAGCTCTTCCTCGCGCAGACACTGGAAAAACGCTGTGCAGATCAAACTGTTGAAAATCTCCTTTGGTATCTTCTTTATCTATTTTTCTGGAGCTAAGAAACCGAACAATGTGAAATCGTCTTCCCCGAATCGGCGAATGCAGAGGTGAGAACTGAAAAGTGAATCTATACCACAATCCTTCACGCGACCTGACCTGATCTTGACCCCTGACCCACACGACACAAACCAGTCGGCTGCTTTTACCCCCCAACACGGTTAACCCCCCCCCACCACCCGTTTTCTTTGGATAATTATACACTTTAACTACACACATGCCGACGAAATGTTGATCATTGCTTCAATACTTTGAAGATGTTGCTTGAATAATAACCAGGTGAAATTAGTATTTCGGTGTTCAGTAAAATGTTAAAGTTTCTATCACATACACACGCACGCACAGACAGACACAGTTTACCATTGCATAGGCTACACTTACGTGAGCCAAAAAAACACAAACAGCGACATAGTCCCCATGGATAAAAAAAACAAACTTGTCATACATTTACAATAATTCCAAATTATTCTTTTGCAACAAAGAAGGTCAAGAGACATTTACAGAACATAGAGCTTGATAAAGCCGAAATATCAATGTACAAATTGGATCACGTGGCTCCGAACAGCTGGTTGCGGAAAGCCCACTCTACCTGTGAAATTATGATAACTGCGCGTATATAATTATATACAACTCGAGGTAAAAACACCACTATGTCGACATTGCCTAGTTATCTTATTTTCCGTGAGTTTCAATCACACAATCTGATTTTTGACATATTTATTTATTTATGTTGCAGATTTACCCAATTTGAACTTAACATCGTCTGCTGACAACAACTGCACCTTCCAACGTGATATTGACCCTGACCAGCGAAGCTGTGTAGTACCTGAAGGTCAACCAATCAGAGTACAGTGTAGCGCAGTCAGCAATCCTGAGATCGCCAACATCACGTGGACATCTCCAGCAGGACTGACAAATGGACAGGGTGGTAACGGTCAACTGGTCATCCCGTCTGCTGACAGACACGCTCACAACACACAGTTCATCTGCACGGCCACCACAGGAAACTCCCCGCCTGACTCGCGTCTGCCCCTGACAAACTCCACGTTTCTCCGTGTCTATGTGGCCTGTGAGTGTAACACCTTGACTCTGTGTGTGTGTGTATGTGTGTGTGTGTGTGTGTGTGTGTGTGTGTGTGTGCGTGAGTGTGCGTGTGTATATATATATATATATATATATATATATATATATATATATATATATATATAATATATATATATATATATATATGTGTGTGTGTGTGTGTGTGTGTGTGTGTGTATGTGTGTGTGTGTGTGTGTGTCGTGTGTGTGTGTGTGTGTGTGTGTACACTGATTTTGTTTGCGAACATGCACACACTTCCTGGGTTTGTTTCTGTCAAGACCCATCAAGTGTAAAGGCATTGGAACTGAACAACGTTGCCACCAACCTTACCGTGAATGAGAGTGACGTCACCCCCGTCAACCTGACGTGTCGCTCTGACGGGCGTCCGACTCCCAGGACGCAACTCGTCAGGAAGCATGACGGGACGGTGCTTAAGACGGTGACCGGGGGCTCGTACACAGATGTTGATGACGACACAGTTGTGGATCACGTGATCAGCCCTGCAAGGTGTGAGGACACCGGGACCTACATGTGTGTCTCTGACAACCAGCTGGGACCAGAGGAGCGACTGGCACTCAGCTTGTTCGTCAACTGTAAGTGTTGCTAGGTATTCTTTTGGAATGTGTTGACACAGGTTAAAGGCACAGTCAGCTTCCCGTTAACCATCACATACACTGTCAGGCTTTACACACAGTACAAACACCCTTTCATTTAAACACTCATCGCTTGAGAACATCCTAGGTGCCCTCCGTAAAGAGCGAGACATTTTCAAAGAATTTATTTGTGCGTTGTTTATCTTATCCCTGAGCCATCGTGAACCCGTGTGATCCAGTTTCCTTTTTTTTCTCACAATTTAGAATCGTCAGTTTGTGATTTCAATGCGATTCACTGTAAGATTATCTGCTATAGCACATTATTGTGTACCTCTGAATCTAAAACGCAACAAACAGCTACGAGTCACACGAACTGAGCTATGGCGGTTGACCGTTCAAAGGAAGTGGCGCTATGCAGAACCATCGTCTGCTACGCGAAACACGTTTTGCGTGACACGTTTCTGGGCTTTTCTTTTTTTCAAACTTTCAAAACTTCGAATTCACAACCGTCGTACGAAGAAGAAGAAAACTTCGAATTGTACTGATCTTGTCTTGATGAAAAAAGAATTCTTTTATGATTTAAGAATGTTCGTTTAACAAGCTGTCAATGTATTATTGAGATTTTAAAAGTTAGGTCTAGCGCCAAAACGAGGCGTCCGATTGTCTGATCAGACAATCCGGCTGGCGACGCAAAAATAAATTCTTTGAAAATTGCTCGCTCTTTACGGTTAACGGAGGGCACCTAGGATGTTCTCAAGCGGTGAGTGTTAAAACGAAAGGGTGTTTGTACTGTGTGTAAATTGAACCAGTGACGAGGCCTTCACGAATCACTGTAAAAACAACAACTATACTTCATTATAACATGATATCCCATGAGCTGCTTCTTTGTCTCTGTAATACCACTATGGGTATATATGTTGTATTTTTTGGCTTCAATAAATACATAATGGCCTCAATAAAATACATCATAGTACCGATTCTGGTTTGGCCGAGGAACTATACTTCTGCCTACCCTTGACCCTGCACCGAACATGTTTCAGTGGATTGACGAGCATTGCTCACATGGCTAAACAAAAGAAAACACAACATTCAGAGAAGACAAAAACATGATACGTATCTGAGGTAAGCTTATGTGATTCAATCAACAAAGCGTTTATCTTCACACTTTGGGTGCAGGTCGAGTCAAAAAAGAACAAAAGCGAAGAATCAACTGATAGTGACAGCAAACGAACCTCGCTGTTCTGATTGGAGGTGAAGCTAGAGTAACCTCCCTTCCACGAACACTGCACCACTGATCTAAAAATGCACACTGATCTAACTAAACAAACATTAAATGGCACGTTGCACTGACATAAGGTGAATCAATGAAACACTATGCAAGACTGAACATGAAGTGGAAACAACTCTCAACTGCACAGCGGGTCGAGTTCTCTGTTACGGATGAATTTTTAGGTAATTGTCTGTGTGAATTTAGGATGTATCAGAAAATATGCGTGCTCTGCTCTGTTCACTAACTAACTGTTACTCAAACACAACACTCAAACAAGGCACAAAGACTAAACACAGTTAATGCCCTTTGCCCTCGTACCTGTATTGAAACATCAACACAACAATACAAAAATGTTATTTCTCATGCATTCTACAAATCACTTGCATTCATATATAAGAAGAATAATATCTTAACACACGTCGGAGACTAACTGTCTCACGTTAGATGAAGTTCTCGTTTCACACAATTCTTCTAACGTTTAGGGTTCCTGCTTAACACAGTGTCACTTTACGCACATCACTTGTCACGTAATACTTAGTTGACGACGTCTTCGTCTCACACAATCTTTCTGACGATTGTTTCTTCGGTGGCAGTTCACACATACAGTGACTCCACAATCTTACGATTATGTTCCTTCGGTGGCAGTTCACACATACAGTGACTCCACAATCTTAAGCGGGTACATACCCTGGATCCATACCACCCACGACGAAATACCGCTCGTGGTGGCTATGGGGTGCGGCTCCACCAGTTTCCAGTACTCCAGCGCTGTTACAACCCTGCGCCCACAATCAACGATTCGTAGCGCTAAGGAGGGAATGCCCGTCTCTCTCTCTCCCGCTGTCGAGTGGTGCCATCCCTCACTCCGACCGGGGTGCTGCGTAAAAAGTTTAGGCTACCATAAGTCTCAATTCTTAGATAAACTTTTCTACGAAATAATACTGCTATTCTTTCTCAATACTGTTCAACTATCCGTCCACTAACTTATGCGGTTATATTATTTACACCAGCTCGTTTACAAGTAACTTCATTACTAAAAGAACATACGACCTTCCTTTTCAAAATGGCTGACACAGCTCACGCTTCTCCAACCCAATTTACAACATGACTCTCACAGTCATTTCACCAGTCAATATTACTGAGCAAAATACAATTCAATAAATACCTGTATCTTTACAGCATAGAACCACTCATGATTCTTCCGCAACACTAGTCTTACGGTGTTCGACCTCAGTGTTCGGTGAGCAGCGTTATTACCCAACGTGGAGACATCAGTCAAAAACACGTCTGTCCTCTGCGACTGTCGGGCACGCTCTACCCTTCACACCACACAAAGCTAACCTCTTTTCTCTCGCAGCCAATGGAGATACGCCTTACAAAAATAGGTCACGCCGTCAAGCCGTGATACTACAAGTATGGCAAGCCAATCTGTACACATTTGTTTAAACCATCCAATACTAAATTATGTACAAATCCATTTGTCACATTCTCCAAGCACAGTTTCATCTAACCTTTCGAAACACAAAGTTCAGTTTGAACAGAAGCACGGTGATCGACAGACAAAACCAGAACAATTACAAGGTAAATTAGCTTCCCTTGTGTAGCGAGCAGCGTCTGCAGAACGCACTCACACAAATGTCAACAGCACTGATTCTAAATCTACATTGCAACCTTAGGTAAATTCAGCAACACTCAGTTAAACAATGATTGTACCATGTAAACAAACAACATGGTGCAAACATTCAGTCATGATTCACCCATCAATAGCAACAGCGTCAGTGCAGAACTCAAGAAGTCTGCAGCAAGCACTTCCATTCCTTTTTTCTTTGAAAGGCCCAATATCCAACTACAGCATCAACATCGTTATCTTTCCCACAAAAGCAAGCTCCACAGCTACATTCACGCACACAGAGTAACATTGATCAACAAAGATTCCCCAACCCCCCAAAAGGTGTGTGTGTGAGTGTGTGTGTGTGTAAGGGTATGTGTGTGTGCAAGCTATTTCTGAGCGTTCAATGGCACAGGCATTGTCGGTGTTACCCAAAGGCAAAGGGGAAGAACCCTATTACCACTGACCGATTACCTTTAAGCTTGATTAGACTTTAGATCTGCAGCCAGAATACTGAGACTTACCTTCTGCAAAGTTAAAACAAATTAAACACATGATGTACGCTCAAAATCAAATCAGACCTTTTTAATTTGACATCCAACCTAAGCAATTCCCTCGAGCGCACGCGCGCGTGTGTGTGTATGTTTGCCTACGGGCGGGTGTCTGTGGGTGTTTGTGTCTCTCTGTACGTGTGTTCAACAAGCAAAGATGCACTGCGTCAGTGTACCTTTTTGGCTGGCCGGTTCGCTTCGTCATCTAGCACAGGCCGTTCCATCCATTTTTCGAGCAGTTTTGCTTTACACTGCAGTAAGTTCATGGTTATATGAAGGTACCCAAGAGCTCAGCAAACGTGTATTTCATCCTGATGGAGTCAAATCAGTCCAAACGGCATTCAACACGCAGTTTCAAGGAGCAGCCATGATACCGTTTCAGACATAATTGACAATACCAGTATGGGTTGACCAACGCAAGCACGATCGGACAAATTAACTCAGAGAGATATTTCACGTACATAAAATGACTGGTTAAATCTAAAGAAAGTTATTCAGTAAAATGTTAGTTTCTTTTCACACTCCAACACAAAAATTAAACTAGAATTGGGATCCGAGTTAGCCAAACCGGTTTTGCCAACCATAGCCTGGAACTGTGACCTTGGACCGACTCAGAACCTAAATCGAAACTGTCTTTCATTCAATGAAAACTTTCATTGTGTGTGCTTTCTTTACTATCTTGAAACTAAAATGCATTCAAAAGCAAATCGAACAGTGGTTTGAATGTGAATTTAACACAAATTTACGGATGCACTTGTTTGCATTTCATTTCTTCAGCGACGTGGCTTTAGCATGAGGTAGTGAAAAGAAACACACCTCGCTGGCTCACCTAGTTCACACACCACAGACAACTACAGTGCTTTGTCCACGTTGTCTTTGGTGTACGCATGGGATATACATGTTACAACACTCGTGTTGTAACCTATACATACAACTTAGTGTGCAAGTCAGTCTAATTCAAATATGCTTTAGATTTATCTTTTTTGTTTTGACGGGAACGTTTTTTGAAGCACAACAGGAAACTAAAGGAACTGATCAAAAACAGACAGAAAATAAATGAAATATATCAACTTCCACGAAAAGAAGACTATTTGTTACATTGTTTTTAAATCTCAAGAGCTGGTCAAAGGTTCATAATGAATGAATGAAACCAGCCTTTAGCTTTTATGTTATTTTATTTGTTGAAGGTGGTCTATATTAGGGGACATATACGCATATTGTGAGATTTTGCTATTAATTTTTGTTTGCAGTAGAAACTCGGGGTCAACACTGCTAAAATGTAACAAATACGGTCTTAGCTGTCATATTTGTCACAGTGGAAAGTGGAATCCAGAGGAATCTGAGATTCCCCTAGGGGAAAGTAGAATTCCAGTTTCCCCTCGAGGAAACTGGAATTCTACTTTCCTCTGGATTATTGCCAGATGAAACTGGAATTCCAGTTTCCTCTAAGGGAAACTGGAATTCAATCTCTAGGGGAAAGTAGAATTCTACTTTGCCCTAGTGGAAACTGGAATCAGACTTGAAAATTGCTTCATTTTGTGCCAGATTTTACTGAACTTTAGAACGTAGTCCTGCTGACCGACTCAGTTTTTTTTTCTCAGCATTTTACCCAAAACATATGTTTTTGCCTTGTGTATGTAGTGGACTCGACAATGCTGAATTGAAGAGTGTTGTGGACAGATGTCGTAACTATTTTTTGTTTGTGATGGAAGAGTTAACCAAGCCAATTTAACGTTCATTCATAATTTATTGCACACACACTCACATCTTTAATTACACGATATGGTCTAACAACTTTTCCAGTTTTGTCAGTCTTGAGGGGTTCTAGGACAATCCCCCCCCCCCCCCCGGACTTCACCCCCCTGGACTTTTCCCCCCAGACAATCCCCCCCTGGACATTTCCCCCCTAGGACTTCTCCCCCCTGGTCAATTTCCCCCCCCCCTCGGACTTATCCCCCCGGGTCTATTTTCTCCCCGGACAATACCCCCCTAGGTATTCATTTCATACAAGTTTCTTCATGCATCATCGTTGTTATCACACTTGAAGAGTAAGGCGCACGTGAGCTAACAATTTGTTTTTTCAGTGGCTGTGGAAAGTTGCATTCCCCTGCGTGAAAAGTGTGCTCTTGTTATGCTTTCTGAAGTGTTGTTTTTGCTTCGTTCGCCTCTTCCATAATTGTCAAAGACACAAATCACGTTTTGTTGAGGAACAAAAGCCAGGGCAGCAATCTTGCGTACTGCCAGAGAACTTCACTGCCCTCAACTTCACAATATCACCTCTTCCTCGGTTTCCAGAATGGTTGTGGTCATTGATTTTCTTCTTCAGCTGTGTTTCTTTTACGTGAATCTTCGCCTTACATCCATGATCTCGCCTCTTTTCACACTCCCAACATTTTTTACGTAAACATGATTTTCAAACAAAATGCAGCGAGCACCTCTTGTTGTCAAACTAAACTCCATTGTGTACTATCCTGAAGCAAGGTCAAAGTAAAATAATCCCTTTTATATAACACCTCTGAGCTTTAAAATACTGATTTATACTCACTGATGAACAAAACCCAGGGCAGCAATCTGAGTTCTAAAATACTGATGAATGCTCACTGATGATTTCTATGATCCACAGCAAGGGAAGAAAGTTAACGATAATAATCACTTCTGAAATTGATTTCTTTTGGGGGGTGAAAGAGACGGGGGGGGGGGGGGGGGGGGTATTGGTGTGTGGGGTGGGGTTGTCCCAGGGGGTATTGTCTAGGGGGAAATTGACCCGGGGGGAGTTATCCTAGGGGGGGAAGGGGGGGTTGTCCTAGGGGGGAGTTGTCCAGGGGGGATTGTCTGGGGGGAAAAGTCCAGGGGGGTATGTCCGAGGGGAATTGTCCTGATACGGTCTTGAGGGTTCTACGTAGTCAAAAGGAAGCACCTCAGTTTTGTTCATGTGTGTATAAAAATGACAATAACTATTTGATAACCTTTTTGACCATGATGGACACATTCTCCCCCAAATCAAACTGTCTGTTTTCTTTCACTCCTGGAAATTATAATACCAGTCAAGTGGTTTACTTCTCAGGTGTCCCACGCAGATCAGATCCCCCTCCAGTGGACCCTCTCAAAGTGAATTACGAGGGTCGTCCTGTCCAGCTGTCTGTCGACATGGTGGCCTTCCCTCTGCCTGACACCTTCACCGTTCTCTTCCACGGTCCGGCGAACAACGAGTCAGAGCCAGTGACGCCTGGTAGACTGGATTCTCGTTGCTGAATACTTTCCCTGCATACCGGGTTACATGCAACGTCACTGTGAATGACATCACCCCCAGGGACCCGGCATCTATTCACTGAAGATCAAGAACAGTTTTGGTCAATCAAACATCCTCTTTGAAGTTGCATACTTTGGTAAGTGGCGGGTAAGACTTGACAAGTGGTAGATAGCGTGGCACATTGCAAAACATAATGCGCCGTAGCTTACTGGAAAATGCGTTATAAAAATGCAATCGACGGACAAAGTAGGAACGTAATTGTGTTTTTATTTTCAAAACAAATTTTCGAGGATTTCTTTTATTGTAACTACTGTTTACGTTCAAGGCTAACTGCCCAAGTGCCCCCCCCCCCCCCCACTCTCAAAATTTCACATTAACACTTGCCCCCTGGTCATTACCCCCCACCCCCTCATATTCTTGTGTGCGTGGTTACTCATTTATCCAGTATTGTGTCGTTGTTTTGATGCGTATTTGATAACGTTTAGTATGTAAATGACTGTTTTCTCCAATCATTCTTCTGGTTACAACACTCAAAACATATACCCTAACCAATACTCAACTCAGAC
>NW_027128882.1:0-14058 GCF_037325665.1 Littorina saxatilis
AGAGAGAGAGACAGAGACAGAGACAGAGCGCAAGTACATCTTTCTTCCAGTCTGTCGAATTCTACTTCTCTCATACTTTCTCACAATCTATCAAACCATCTGCTACAGATTTGACCCTTTGTAAACTCAAAACTTCAGATGTTCATATCCTTACGTCTGTTCAGACATAGTTATACCACAGTAGCACAGAAATCGACTACACATCCAATATTTCCCTCTCCCTAAGTGCTAATAAATCATACTGTTCCCACCTGCTAATGCAATTGCATTTCACTGACAGATTTCACCTGCTTAAACACTTAGCCCAATTCACCTGCCTCTGATAAGATAAGAGCAATCGCCAACGAAGCCTAGGCGTTACCGTGTCAAAAGCACTTCAGGGTTTCTACCCTGTCCAGATGGTGAGGCACTTCACTGCGGAGCAAACACGCCATAAAACATCGATTTCTTTGGTCGAAGTTGTTGCGGAGCGATATTGAGGCCACATCCGGCGGAACCGGAAATGCACAGCTAATGTTTCACGTTGCTCGGGAGTTTTTCTACAATCGTCGCACGCATGGCTGCTTAATTGTTTTTTAAAATACGTTTTGTTACCTGGAAATACCTTGACTTTTATGCGTCAAAAGTCTTGTTAACAGAGGTATGGAGGGTGAGAAATGGCTTTGTTATGGGTGTTCCAGTTGTCATGGGACAATTTTATTACCCCAGTTTGCATAAATCTCCACAAGCTTATGAGGATTACCGTTGAATAATCCGTATTATTCCGGACTAACCTTACCATCTGCAGCGCTGTCTCTTTCTGTCCCCATGCGTTTCTCTCTCTGTGTCATGTCTTTGTGTCTGTCTCTCTGTGTGGCTGTGTCTCTATATATCTCTCTGTATCTGTCCATTTATCTGTCTCTGTCTCTCTCTGTCTCTGTTATATAGTGCTATATGTCTTATGTAAAAATAATGTCCTGTTTGTATTACTGTTATGTACCACGCCTGAATTTCTCTATGAGATAATAAAGTATTCTTATTCTTATTCTTATTCTTATTCTCTCTTTCTCTCTCTATGTCTGTCTGTCTACGTCTGTCTCTGTGTGTGACTGTCTATCTGTCTAACTCTCAGTCTCTGTCACTCTGTCTGTCTGTCTGTCTGTCTGTCTGTCTGTCTGTCTGTCTGTCTGTCTGTTTGTCTCTCTCTCTCTCTCTCTCGCTCTCTCTCTCTGTCTACGCCTGTCTCTGTGTGTGACTGTCTATCTGTCTAACTCTCAGTCTCTGTAACTCTCTCTGTCACTCTCTCTGTCTCTGTCTCTCTTTCTCTCTCTTTTTCTCTCACGATGTCTGTCTGTCTGTGTGTGTGACTGTCTATCTGTCTATCTCTCTGTTTATGTCCGTTTCTCTCTCTCTCTCTCTCTGTCTCTCTGTCTCTGTCTCTCTCTCTCTGTCTCTGTCTCTCTCTCTCTCTCTCTCTCTCTCTCTCTCTCTCTCTCTCTCTCTCTCTCTCTCTTTCTATCTGTTCGGGCATAAAGTGTGCGTGGGTTGGTGGGTGGGGTTTAAGGCGGTTGTGAAATAGCGGTTTTGGACTCTTGACCTTTCTGGTTAATTATTGACAACGAGGCAACAAGGGCTCATATATATATATGTTTTTTCTCCACTGTTTTTCTTTCTAGCCACCCCCACAGTCTGACTCTCGGTCACTGCCACTTTGAACAAGGAACATATGCATTCAAACTACAAACTCAGCTTCCCCTTGCGTAACCCGCACTAACAATCACCCTGCACCTAATCTCAGCATTACCTTTCACAAGCACGCTTTTACCCCTGGTGAAATCAATGGCCAACAAACAAATTGCCTGCCCTGTTCGGTTATGTCGCAAAGGGAGTACATACGCAGTCGACTATGACTACCTTTTCTCTATAGAATGTCGACTATGGCTACCTTTCCTGTATGGATTGTCGACAATGGCTACCTTTCCTGTATGGATTGTCGACTATGGCTACCTTTCCTGTATGGATTGTCGACTATGGCTACTTTTTCTCTATAGAATGTCGACTATGACTACCTTTTCTCTATAGAATGTCGACTATGGCTACCTTTCCTGTATGGATTGTCGACAATGGCTACCTTTCCTGTATGGATTGTTGACTATGGCTACTTTTTCTCTATAGATTAGTCGTCACCGTTGGCTCGCTGCGTAATCGAATTCAAGGCACTGCTCTCTCGAGTTTCGCGATCGAGAAGCAAAAGTTAACGAAGTTTTCTCTGGCCGAAGTCTTTGATACAGGCCAATTAAGGTCCCCTGGAAGAAGGATCGTCGATGTGTACAGTCTTGGCGAGGTCTTGGCCAGCAAAGGGTGAGAAGTAATCGATTATTTCGCTCGCACTGTTCTCTGCCCGGGTCACAGTAGAAGTACGAAGAGATGAATACAAGGTTTTATTACGGTAGTTATTACCAGTCTTTGGATTAGTAGTATCGTGTTTGCAAGGTTTGGTAATTGGCTGTAAGCGGAAGACACTGTTTTGGTGAGGCCAAAAAAAAAAAATAGGTCTGTTTACGGTAACCCGACCGACCCTATTTTTTTCGCGCGACCCTAGACTTTTTTTTGGCATTTGGGGGAAAAAAAAAAAAACTTTTTTTTTTTTTTTGTGCAAAATAACGTAAAAATATGGGTTTTTTGGAGAAAAAAAATCCCGACCTACCGACCCTATTTTTTTGGCCTATGTTACCGTAAACAGACCTTTTTTTTTTGGCCTTAGTAGTATCGTGTTTGCAAGGTTTGGTAATTGGCTGTAAGCGGAAGACACTGTTTTGGTGAGGCCAAAAAAAAAAAAAAGGTCTGTTTACGGTAACCCGACCGACCCTATTTTTTTCGCGCGACCCTAGACTTTTTTTTGGCATTTGGGGAAAAAAAAATAACGTAAAAATATGGTTTTTGGGAAACAAAAAAAAAATCCCGACCTACCGACCCTATTTTTTTGGCCTATGTTACCGTAAACAGACCTCCTTTTTTTGGCCTGATCGTGTTTTATGGGCTATTCCAAGATTAAAAGAAGAAGATATAAATGTGATGTTTTTGAATCAGGGTGTGATTTGGGCTATTCCTCTCTTGAAAGTTGTAATGTTGACGACTAGCGCTGCGTATCATCAACTCATGTCCCTCAAAGGTAAATTTCCTGTTGGGACGTTAAGGACCCTGTAGTACGCGGTGTGGGTCTTGCCTTTTCATGATTATATTTACGGTTTGAAAGTGGAAAACGTGTACATTTTGTGATTGTCTGGGTTTGGCTATCCATGACTTGAATGCAAACTTTTGTCTTAGGCCAAAAAAAAAAAGGTCTGTTTACGGTAACATAGGCCAAAACAAATAGGGTCGGTTGGTCGGGATTTTTTATTTTTTTATTTTTTTTTCAAAAAAAACCCATATTTTTACGTTATTTTACACTTTTTTCCCCCCCCAAATGCCAAAAAAAAGTCTAGGGCCGCGCGAAAAAAATAGGGTCGGTCGGGTTACCGTAAACAGACCTATTTTTTTTTGGCCTTAACAATTGCATCCGTTTATCTACTAATGTTATAAAATCAGTTATTGTTCTCGATTGTGTGATTTTGGCTATTCCTAGCCTCGTATGAAAGTAAAAGTCCTGAGAGTAGGTGCTGAGATTTTGCTGGCATATGTTATGACTCGGCCTGATGGTCTGCCTTGTCTTCTTGGTAGTGTTAAGATTATACAGTCAGACTCATAGACAGGCTAGAAAACTGTTCAAGCAACAAAAAAAAGGACTTAGTATCAATTATTAATTTTAAAGGTCGGAAGTCTAAATCTGCTACTCCGCACCCGCACTTATCTATCCCTCCCACCCACTAACGCTTTATTACATGCGTAGGCAGAGACCAGTGAGAGAGAGAGAGAGAGATTTTTCTTTATTTGGTGTTTAACGTCGTTTTCAACCACGAAGGTTATATCGCGACGAGCCGGGAAAGGGGGGAGATGGGATAGAGCCACTTGTCAATTGTTTCTTGTTCACAAAAGCACTAATAAAAAATTTGCTCCAGGGGCTTGCAACGTAGTACAATGTATTACCTTACTGGGAGAATGCAAGTTTCCAGTACAAAGGACTTAACATTTCTTACATACTGCTTGACTAAAATCTTTACAAAAATTGACTATATTCTATACAAGAAACACTTAACAAGGGTAAAAAGAGAAACAGAATCCGTTAGTCGCCTCTTACGACATGCTGGGGAGCATCGGGTAAATGCTTCCCCCTAACCCGCGGGGGGTGAGACATACAGAGAGAGAGAGAGAGAGAGAGAGAGAGAGAGAGAGAGAGAGAGAGAGAGAGAGCGAGAGCGAGAGCGAGAGATAGAGAGAGAGAGAGAGAGAGAGAACGAACGAACGAACGAACGAACGAACGAACGAACGAACGAACGAACGAACGAACGAACGAACGAACGAACGAACGAACGAACGAACTTTATTACTCAAGGATGGAGATTTTAGGCTCACGCCTAGTCTTACAATCTGTCCCTGCTAAACTAAGACATAAAAATAAAGACAATAAAAGGACAATTGTCAATCGCAATCATACAGTATTACTAATTACAACATTACCTATACGAATACATAATGCATGATAGAACATTGAAATGTACATGTATGTCAATATAATACACAGATAGAGAGAGAGAGAGAGAGAGAGAGAGAGAGAGAGAGAGAGAGAGAGAGAGAGAGAGAGAGAGAGAGAGAGAGAGAGATATATAGAGAGCTCGCGAGGGAGGGATGTAGAGAGAGAAAAAGTGAGAGAGGGAGACAAAAGAGAGAGAGAGAAAAATAGGCAGAGGGTCAGAGAAAGAGAGAGAGAGAGAGAATCAGAATCAGAATCAGAATGTTTTATTCGCGGAAACACTGAATGGTTTTTAGCGAAAGGGTGTTGTGGGGTTGGGATGTCGACGTACAAAGCTTTCTGGATACCGAAACATGCACGATCGCGAAAAGATTCTCGCTACTGGAAGTCCGATAGCGAGTCAGTCTGTGCACCAGCTAGGTGTAGGGAGGTGCACGTCCGTCACACGGGGGTCTTTGTTCGTTATTTCCGTTAACAATGCAGGTCGAAGATCAGCCCAGGTACAGTCTCACGACTGCCGCCAAAACATTCAGGTCTCTGGTCGCCTGCCTTCTGTCTTCTGCGAAGTCGTCTTTGCTCAGAGGTTTCGACCTCTTCAGACAGCGCGCTGAAGAGTCTGTCATTTTGATGTACCAATCAGTCACTTTCCTTTCTCTTATGTCGTATCTTAGCACGATGTCGTCCGATTCGCATACAAGCACGTTCTGTTCAAAACGCTTGTCGAGCACCGCATGGTGTATGGACTGGTTACGGCGGATGTCCCTCAGCCTTCTCTGCTTCTTCGTATTTGTCACTGCACCCACTTGTTCGTAGATATCATCTAGGAGAAAACCAGCCTGCTCTGCTGAGAGAGAGAGAGAGAGAGAGAGAGAGAGAGAGAGAGAGAGAGAGAGAGAGAGAGAGAGAGAGAGAGAGAGAGAGAGAGAGAGAGCGATAGAGAGAGAAAGATTGAGAGACAGATATATAAAGAGGGGGTGAGGGAGGGATGTAGAGAGAGAAAAAGAGAGAGAGATAGGCAGATAGTCAGAGAGAGAGAGAGAGAGAGAGAGAGAGAGAGAGAGAGAGAGAGAGAGAGAGAGAGAGGAGAGATAGAGAGAAAAGAGAGAGAGGAAGATTAAGAGCGAGAGAGATACAGACAGACAGACATCAAAAGACAGACACGGACAAGAGAGAAATAATTAAACTAGTTCCTATAACTCTATTTCTCTTCTGACTCAGATCAGAGCAACAAATGTGTCCCTGTGTCCACGAATGTTGGACCAGGCTAATTTTCTTCCTTATCTCCTCGTGAATATTCATTATTCATTATTTCAGTGTCACGACAAAATGGCATAATCCCCGTGCCTATAAACCAGATAACGTGGCAACAGTTAGAGCAACAAGCAGTGTGGGTGTCAGCAATCCGGGACAAATAGAAACAGGCTCCCAATCGGCTCACCTTGGTGCTATAGCACAAACGAGCTATTTACTTGGTAGTAACTGTCAGGCGTTCACTATTCCGGTGTAGGATCCGGTCCGGTCCCCCCTCTGAAGTAGTCCCCCGGGGGACCAATTCGTGGCAAAAACTGTTCTATAATGGTCCCCCCTTAGACATCCAGCCTCGTTTTTCTTGTTACAATGTTAGTAATGTTACCAGCAATTTTAGAGAAAAGAAAGGAAAGAATCAGAGACTGGTTTCATTTCTTCTTATCACTATCAGTATTTATTTATTATTCATTTTATTTCATGTCATTTTTCTTTTGAACGGCATTATAAATCAGATCTATTTTATTTTCTGCAAAATATAGTCAAACAAAGAGATTGCTGTCTGTGCACTACATAATACCGGACGAAGATATAGATTGAAAATGGCTTGAATGCCTAAGAACTAACCACACCTATTTTGTTTTTTGGCCTAACCAACGACAGTTCCAAAAAATATAAATTGACAGCGATATTCCCAAATAAACAATATATATTACAGAGAGAACCATATCACAGGCTGTGATTGGATTGTTGTCATTAAACCAGCGATAGCTTCGAGAAAAATAGCACCAACCCCCCCTCCAATAAAAAAAAACGAAAGACAGTTTACGCACATAAGATAGTCTTGATAATCACAGAACTAACGACAAGTCCGATAAAGATTATAACCACACTACCAACACCACCTATCAAGATGACAGAAATGAAGACGAAGCTGACAAGCGATAACAATTGACCGAATTGTGTCCTCTCGTAGCCCGCTGCTTGTTCCCTTTCAGGACGAATCTAGATCTCCCAGAATCGCTGCCAAAAGAACGCTATTGGAAGATCGATAACTCTCGCAGACACCGACCTGACCTTTCAACTCTTACCAGCGGAAACGACCTGAACGCTGGGAGAGAAATTCGTCGAGACTTGGGGTTGACTGTGACCGCGTCGACAGAGGCTGAAGACCATGCGGTGCGTTGATCTATAATCAGCATAGTTTTATACCATGATTTGTTTTGCCTGTTTGTGCCTGCCTGTCTTGCTTCCTGTCTTGCTGCATGTCTGTCTGTCGCTCTCTGTCTCTCTCTTTGTTTCTATCTCTGTATTCCTGTCTATATTTCAGGATGTCTGTCTTTCTGTCTGTCTGTCTGTCTCTCTGTCTCTGTCTCTGTCTCTGTCTCTGTCTCTCTCTCTCTCTCTCTCTCTCTCTCTCTCTCCATCTCGTAACATAATTATTTTCTGAAGACAAGATTTATTTTCATACATTGCACCACCAACCTTAAAGGCACAGTAAGCCTCCCGTAAACCACCACAGAGCTCCCCGAGCGTCTACATACAGTACAAGCATACTTCCATTTGAACGCTCACCGAACGGGAACATCCTGGCTGCTTTCTGTCGAGCGTGAGAAATTTTCAAAGAATTTATTTTCGTGGACTTGGTCTTCAACAACAATGGCGCCTCGTTTTGGTGCTGGACGGCTGTTATGAATATTCCCGGACAGTAAGCCTCCCGTAAACCATCACAGATACTGTCAGGCTTTTACACACAGTACAAACACCCTTCCATTTGAGCGCTCACCAAACGGGAACATCCTAGGTGCCCTACGTAAAGAGCGAGCAATTTTTAAAGAATTAATTTTGCAGATTGTCTCGAACACTTGTTGGACCCATCCTGAACTCAGGTCAAAAATGAGTTACTTCCCTTCGGGTCTCATTCTATCGATGTAAACTGGCGATAGCCGTGGATCGATGATTATCAGAATGTTTTTGGACCGTGGTGCGTTTTTGCGCTAGACCTAACTTTTAAAATCTAAATAATAAATTGACAGCTTGTTACACAAACACTCTTTAATCATAAAATAATTCTTTTTTCATCAAGACAAGATCAGTACAATTCGAAGTTGTGAAAGTTTGCAAAAAAAGAAAAGCCCGGAAGCAGGGTCACGCAAGGGTCGTAGCAGACGACGGTTTAGTGCATATCGCCGTTCCTCTCAACAGTAAAAAGCCATCGCTCAAGTTCTTGTGAACCACAGCCGTTTGTTTCGTGCATAAAAACGTGCTATTGTAGATAAGCTGACATCGAGTCGCACTCAAATGACTAACTGACGACTACATTGTGAAAAAGGGAAACTGGATCACACGGGTTCACGATGGCTCAGGGGTAAGATAAACCACGCAAAAATAAATTCTTTGAAAATTGTTCGCTCTTTACGGAGGGCACCTGGGATGTTCTCAATCGGTGAGTGTTTAAATGAAAGGGTGTTTGTACTGTGTGTAAAAGCCTGACCGTATCTGTGATGGTTTACGGGAGGCTTACTGTGCCTTTAACTGTCTCACTCCCACTCCAAACAAAAAGCATGTGTTTGCAATCCCTCGAAACTTTTCTGATTCAGTGCACGCTTCTTTGAACTAGTTCAGCAGCCTACAATAATCTACCTCAGCCACTAAGCCAACAGTCTATCATTCACTTCGTTTTAAAACTTCAACAAACAAACCGATAAAAAACAAATACAAACAAAAAATATATGTATATCTATTTGCGAATGCTTCGAAACTCATTCATTTCACATGGTTGATTCCTTACTGCAATTTGGAATGATGCACTGAAGCCAGTCAGATCGTCAACTTGGAATAATGCACTGAAGCCAGTCAGATCGTCAACTTGGAATAATGCACTGAAGCCAGTCAGATCGTCAACTTGGAATAATGCACTGAAGCCAGTCATATCGTCAACTTGGAATAATGCACTGAAGCCAGTCAGATCGTCAACTTGGAATAATGCACTGAAGCCAGTCAGATCGTCAACTTGGAATAATGCACTGAAGCCAGTCAGATCGTCAACTTGGAATAATGCACTGAAGCCAGTCAGATCGTCAACTTGGAATAATGCACTGAAGCCAGTCCGATCGTCAACTTGGAATAATGCACTGAAGCCAGTCCGATCGTCACCTTGGAATAATGCACTGAAGCCAGTCAGATCGTCAACTTGGAATAATGCACTGAAGCCAGTCAGATCGTCAACTTGGAATAATGCACTGAAGCCAGTCAGATCGTCAACTTGGAATAATACACTGAAGTCAGTCAGATCGTCAACTTGGAATAATGCACTGAAGTCAGTCAGATCGTCAACTTGGAATAATGCACTGAAGCCAGTCAGATCGTCAACTTGGAATAATGCACTGAAGCCAGTCAGATCGTCAACTTGGAATAATGCACTGAAGCCAGTCAGATCGTCAACTTGGAATAATGCACTGAAGCCAGTCAGATCGTCAACTTGGAATAATGCACTGAAGCCAGTCAGATCGTCAACTTGGAATAATGCACTGAAGCCAGTCAACCAAAAGACGATGATTAGCGTTCTCTTCTTTTCTTACGAGAAGTGCTCACAATCTCATCAATTCTCTTTGGCGTTTTTTTGTGTGGTTTTTTCGCTACATTTAACTCCACTCTTGGCCTCACCCGAAACTCCTGTTGACTTCTTGTGCCGTGCTTTTGTTGTCGCTCCTTGTCATGCTTCGTTTGTTGATGCTCCTTGGACTGTAAAACTGCACAGGAACAGTGTGTGATCATGCTTTTTCGGAGGCTTTTGGTGAACGAACGAACGAACGACAAACTTTATTTTATAGAATAAACTGAAGGTTTAAGGCACATTGCCTCTTCTAACAACCTGTCCTTAAACAAATAATAGACATATACTATTCACCAAAGAAGCATACACATAAAAAACAAATATTAAGTACAATTTTTTTTAAATGCTTAATAAAGCCACAAAATGTGGCGAAGGTTAGAATGACCGCAATGAAGAAGAGACAAGGAAATGGAAAAAAATAAACACAAACAAACAACAAACAAAAATACACGCATAAACGGGCAAACAAACAAACAAACAAACAAGCCGTATGCAATCCAATGAAAAGTATATATAAATAAAACAAGTATTGAACAAGATAAAAAAGACAAAAGGGGGTGGGGGGGGGGGGGGTAATACAAATCACATCAATAATTTATAATACAAAAACATTAGGAAGGGGAAGGACCCCACCACGTTTAAGTCCAAGACTGGCAGCACGAAAATAGCAAAGCACAAACCCTCCCTCCTTCTTGTCAGTCAAGCTACTCTCTAACACGTACTCTCACTTACTTTCACCCCGACCACCACCCTACTGATCACTCCTCAACCTGAACGCAGTGAATTGGCACAAGCAACCCGTAAACGCAGTTAACTCCTTGTCTAATGACCCCTCTTACTTGGTCTGGTCTGAAGTGGAGGAGGAAGGGTAGCCAATGGGTAGTCAGAGTTTTGATCTGAATGAAATAGAGAAATAGTCATTTTGTGAGACAGATGACTTGACGAATGCGCTGTCGTTTATAAGTTCGTCTGTTGGACATTTCCAGCAATGAAATGACATATATAGTATGTCATCGTAATCTGCCCGCTTCCCCTTTATTATTCTCTCTTACTTTCTTCTGTTCTGAAGTGGGCCAAGGGTAGCCAATAGGTAGTCGGTGTTTCGATCTGAATCGAATGGATAAATAGTCATTTGGTGGGACGGATGACTTGACGAATGCTGTGTTGTTTATAGGTTCGTCTGTTGGACATTTCCAGCAATGGTTTGGTTTGGTTTTTGGGTTCCAATGTCCCTTCAGCAGATTCCAGCAATGGTATGACATTTATCCTACATACGTGAGAGAGACACTCGTGAGATAATAATCGTTCAAATCACACGTGTGTATATCATGTAAATGAGGTCATGTCAAGCAAGTCTGGCAGGGACCTGTTTTTCCACTACTTGTGATGCCAAAGTCACCGAGACAATCGTCATTATAGGGAAAAAAATTGCGCTCGCTAATTACCCTCGATGAATTTTTAGAACTAACACGTCACGCCACACTTTCAGAGTGACGTTTCTTTACTTTGACGTAATAGATTGCACGAGGTTTTTGAAGAGATCGAGGTTCCAAAACAAGCGTCAGTCAAATACACGTAAGTGCAGTATGTAGGATAAACAGAATACTACATGGCTTGCTGTTTCGTACCAACAGATAAAAAATGCAACTGGAACTCCTTCCCCCAACAGATAAGAAATGCAACTTCAGTGAAAATGTTTAAGAGACAGTCACGTTCACACATCATTCGTGAATGAAATGTCTTGTTCGATTGTTATTTTGCTAAACATTCTGTACTAGTGTTAACGGCTGATCTGAGCAACTTCATTCCCAAATGAAAGATATAACTATGTCAATGTAATTCTGTAATTTTTGAGTTCTCCTTATGTAATTCATTAAATGCACATTGTGTGCATTCCATACAATGTATTTCTGTATTTTATATGATTCAATCTATATTTTGTACGTGCGTCCGTCTTTACGTGTTGTATAAAGGACAGGTTGGAAGAATAGGCTTTGCCTAAAACCTTTATCCTTTTGTAATAAAGGTCTGAGTCTGAGTCTGAGTCTGAGTACCAGATTTACACTCATTGCTTTTTCAAATAGTGAACAGCTCGCTTTCGCTCGCAGTTCAATATTTAAAAAAACAACTCGTGTAAATCTGGTACGACACACACACATATATATATATATATATATATATATATATATATATATATATATATGTCATCGTAATCTGGCCTCCCCCCCCCCCCCCCACCAAAACCCACCCATACTACTGAGCACTCTTCAGCTGGACCGCAGAGCATTCACACTTGTAACCGACCCGTAAACGCACTTTAACTCCTAGACTCAAATGACCCCTCTTGGCTACTTATTTTGGTCTGCTCAAAAGTGTAGCCATAGTAGAAATAATAGTCTTTATCTCTGTGGTAGCCACTAGGCTATCAGAGTTGGGTCTGAATGGAATGAAGATAGATCTATAGTCACTTCGGTCAGACGCACGGCTTGTCGAATGCCCTGTCGGTGGTGATCCATAATTGAATCCTGCTCACTGCAACTACGTGGTAGTCGCAGTTTGGTGCGGTTTGGATGTCAGGGTTGTGGTTGTTGTTGATGGTGGTGATTGTGGTTGTGGTTATGATGATTTTGGTGTCGGAACTTAGCAGGGCGAGAGAAGAAGCCGGTTTATAGAACGTGCTTTTACAGAGCAACAGTTTAGTTAGGGCACAATACTTAACTTGATTTTATTTGAAGTTGGATCTATAGTGACGGATCTAAAGTGACGGGTTAATAGTGACGGATTTATAGACGGATCTATAGATTGATCTTTAGTTTTGTAGAAACTGATCTCCACAGGAAGGGAAGTACTTTTAACGCAGAACGAATGCGTCTTGACATAACCATAAACTGACAGACATTATAGTTACAGGAACATAAATTCGGGAAACAAACACTATCGTAAATCCAAAAATACACGAGACTCCAAGGCACTTTCTTTCCCTACTCCGGTTTTTGCTCCGTAGTGTCGCTAGCTCTCTCTCTCTCTCTCTCTCTCTCTCTCTCTCTCTCTCTCTCTCTCTCTCTCTCTCTCTCTCTCTCTCTCTCTCTCTCTCTCTCTCTCTCTCTCTCTCTCTCTCTCTCTCTCTCTCTCTCTCTCTCTCTCTCTCTCTCTCTCTCTCTCTCTCTCTCTCTCTCTCTCTCTCTTTCTCGCTCCATCGTGTCTAGCATGGCAGGTCGATTACCCGGTCAATTAGAAACGCTAGGGCTCCGGGTGAGGCAGTTCATTTCTTCAACTTGGCCATGTTGAACGGCTCTTTACGCCCTTCTCAACTTTTTGGCCGTCTGCTGTTGTTTCATTTTCTATCTTCTCTATTTGTCTTTTGGCTTTTTCTAAGCTAGTGTGCACTGTTCTAAATAGCGCAGGTAATGAGAAAGGTAAGATAAGTTTGTTGTGGCTTATACGTCCTGTTTAGCTTTGTTGATATGTAGGTTGGTGATTGCTTTCACCCCCCGCCTTTCGCCCCCCCCCCCCCCCCCCTACCCTCTCTCTCTCTGTCTCTCTCTGTCTCTCTCTTAGTTTCAAGACCGATTGTCGTCTTAAGAGATGCATATGGCGAGTGAAATACGACGAAGACGACGACGACCAATATGATGATGATAACGATGATGACGATGACGAAAACACATGCTGCTGTCGTCGTGGATTTTACCACACGTCCATTTTGTTTAAACCGTGAACGCCACTAAGAGGCATTCGAGTCGTTCCTCCTTGACCTTTGTCTGTTTATTTGAATCCTTTCTGTTTCTGAACAAAAAGCAACTTGCAAGTCAGGCAATGATCCCAATTGTGTGTTTTCGTTAAAAGATACATTCCTTCACAAGTAAACCGTAATACAAACCACTACCACATGTTATCAACAGTGCTTGCTGTTACTAAAGGTAAAGGTATCCTTCCATGCAATTTGCCACGGACCAACATATTATATCAAGTCTTATATCGCGCGCGTATCTCCAGACTCGGACTCAAGGCGCAGGGATCTATTTATGCCGTGTGAGATGGACTTTTTTTACACAATACATCACGTATTCACATCGACCAGCAGATCGCAGCCATTTCGGCGCATATCCTACTTTTCGCGGCCTATTATTCCAAGTCACACGGGTATTTTGGTGGACATTTACAGCTTGACAGCTTCCTGTTCAGAGTGGCAATTTAGTCTTCGGTTGATTTTGCAGATTGACAGAAATATCAGTGACGAAACTTATATTAAAAATACTGCTTTGGTGTGATTTTCAAACGATGTACGCTGGAATCAAGGTATCTCTTATTTTGCCCTTCATTTAGGTTACCCTGACATTGGGCCTTTTCCAGTGTTTCTAGACTTTTTGTGATGCAACTGTCATTTTTATTTTTCAAACAGAATGCAACATTGCAGATGGCGCAGCAAATGAGCGCATCGTGGCTCGTTTTTGTCGAGTGCTTCACCTTACAGAGGTCGGCTATTCTTTCTTTTCTTTTCTCTTCTTTGTCTCTGTTTTTTTTTCAAATATTAAATATTCATTCCACAGAGGAACTGTGGGCGTGTGTGTGTTTGTGTGTGTGTGTG
>NW_027128883.1:0-12500 GCF_037325665.1 Littorina saxatilis
GCGCGCTGGATTTGTATCCAGTTGGCCGCTGTCAGCGTGAGTTCGTCCCCACGTTCGGCGAGAGATTTATTTCTCAGAGTCAACTTTGTGTGCAGACTCTCCTCGGTGTCCGAACACCCCCGTGTGTACACGCAAGCACAAGACCACGTGCGCACGAAAAAGATCCTGTAATCCATGTCAGAGTTTGGTGGGTTATAGAACCACGAAAATACCCAGCATGCTTCCTCCGAAAACGGCGTATGGCTGCCTAAATGGCGGGGTAAAAAACGGTCATACACGTAAATTTCCACTCGTGCAAAAAACACGAGTGTACGTGGGAGTTTCAGCCCACGAACGCAGAAGAAGAAGAAGAAAGTTTACTTTTTGCATTTAAATTCGTCTACTCTAGCCTTTCACTTTTTTGATCCCCTTGCAACTCTCTAACAACTCTAGTTTTATGCAACTTTGAAGGTTACCTCCTTGACTCTTCTTTCCAAAGTATAATCTTTGACACACACAAACAATGGGGAAAAAATTGAATGCGAATAATAGCATCACAAACAAGTTCCCCCACTTCCCTTTGTGACTGGTTGGTCCGGTGTCAGAATAATGTGACTGGGTGAGACATGAAGACTGTGCTGCGACTTCTGTCTTGTGTGTGGCGCACGTTATATGTCAAAACAGCACCGCCCTGATATGGCCCTTCGTGGTCGGCTGGGCATTAAGCAAACAAACAAACACACTTCCCTTTGTAATAGGACGAGAGCACGAGCAGGAGGTCTACGAACCAAGTTTAGCTCCGTGATTAAGACCCAGCAGTATTGGATAGGTCACGCATACGGGCATCACTACAAAGTAACAGAAATGCAGAACAAAAAACACACTCAAATGAAAGGATCTGAGCTTGGTACTTTGAATGGAAATGGACATGTTAATATCGCTCTTCAACAGAAAGTTGGAACAGATCGCTCTCAAATAGAAGGATCTGAGCGTGGTACTTTGAATGTAAATGGATATGTTGAAACCGCATGTTTACAGAAAATTAAAAAAGACCGGACTCAAATCAAACGATCTGATACTTTGAATGTAAATGGCTATGTTGATATCGCTTTTCAACAGAAAGTTGGAACAGATCGCCCTCCAATAGAAGGATCTGATCTTGGTACTTTGAATGTAAAGGAAATGTTGATATCGCCCTTCAACAGAACGTTGGAAAAGACCGCCCTCACACCAAAGAATCTGATCCTGGTACTTTGAATGTAAATGGATATGTTGATATCGCATTTTTTCTTCTGAAGAGAAAAACGGCCCAGAAACACCAATCTCAGTTCAAAGGGTCCGATCTTGGGGCTTTGGATATAAATGCATTGAAAGTGATTGATTGCAAGATCGTTTGGCTCACCAAGGCGGGATAACGGAGCACAAAAGTGGAAAGAATGGGTGAAATCATTTGCAAAACACGAATCGATTATACCACTATAGCTGGTAGCATACAACTCTTTTGTAAATGCCAAAGTGCAAACCCAAAGAGGATATTACACAGGAGAACGATGCTTCAATAGAAAGATAGATTGGTGGGTGAATATAGATACAGAAAAAGAGGGGGGAGGGGGGAGGGGAGAAAGAGAGAGAGAGAGAGAGAGAGAGAGAGAAAGAAAGAGAGAGAGAGTGAGAGAGAGAGAGAGAGAGAGAGAGAGAGAGAGAGAGAGAGAGAACCAACGAACGTACTTTATTTTAAAAGGATAAAGGTTTAAGGCTCAATGCCTTGTCTAACAATATGTCCTTAAGAGAGAGAGAGAGAGGGAGAGAGAGAGAGAGAGAGAGGGAGGGAGAGAGAGAGAGACAGAGAGAGACAGAGAGAGAGACAGAGACAGAGACAGAGACAGAGAGATAGACAGAGAGAGAGACAGAGAGACAGAGAGAGAGACAGAGAGACAGAGAGAGAGAGAGAGAGAGGTAGAGAGAGAGGGAGAGAGAGAGGGAGAGGGGGGGGTGGGGGGGGGGGGGGGGGATGGGGTTACAATAAAGAGAAGAAGAGACGGAAAGAGAAGGAGTCTGTTAGCTAAAAAAAAGGAATATGATAAAGTAGACATTTGCTTTTAACGAGGTTGATGGTTTGGTAGTTTAAATTAAAAAGCAACGAGGAATCAGCGAGAGAGTGAGAGAGATGGTGAGTTATCTTTCTTCCCTCTAGCTTTCTTTGTCCATATTCTCCCATCATCGCAATCATGTTATTTATCTCATACAAGACCAAAAATGGTATAATTTGTTTAGCTTTTCTTGTTTTTTAACTGTACCTAATTTCATATCTTTCTTCTTTCTTGCTGTGTCTACTTACTCTTCTGTCTCACAACCTCAGCACAGACCGGCACGGTAAGGCGTCCGCCCCGTGATCGGGAGGTCGTGGATTCGAACCCCGGCCGGGTCATACCTAAAATTGGCAATCTAGTGGCTGCTCCGCCTGGCGTCTGGCATTATGGGGTTAGTGCTAGGACTGGTTGGTCCGGTGTCAGAATAATGTGACTGGGTGAGACATGAAGCCTGTGCTGTGACTTCTGTCTAATGTGTGGCGCCCGTTATATGTCAAAGCAGCACCGCCCTGATATGGCCCTTCGTGGTCGGCTGGGCGTTAAGCAAGCAAGCAAACAAACAAACAAACAAACAACCTCAGCACACACTATTCTATGACTCTCATTATACCCCGTTCACACATAGACGCCGCTTCCACTACGATGGAAAAGTGGTCGAGAGCGGGGCCAATCGTGGACCAAACGTGGAAGGATAGATACCTTATCTCCATGAGCGTGGTTTGGTCGGGGTTGGATCTCCAAGGTCGGGAAGCTGCACGCTCGTGAAGGTCGCAGAGCTGTGTGAACGGGGTATTAAGGAAAGATATGAGACAACTGTTCTTATACTAAAGTACATGTGTCTTTTTTCTTCCGTCTTACCTTAGCGCACACCAATGATCTATTTATCTCATTAAAAAAAAAAAAAAATTGAAACAAATCCCAAATCACTAATACATGTATTCAAAAATGTGCACCATATTATTCGTTCTATGATTCTTTTATTATGCTGCATTTAGTATCTCTCGTCCTTCTTTCTCTGTATCTCTTCGCCTTTGCCTCAGGGTGAGAAGATCGGGTAGGGGGAAAACGGGACTGGATGGGGGGGGGGGGGGGGGGGGGCTCGGAGGAAGGGGGGGGGGCATCTACGTGAGTGTTAAATAATTAATGAAATGTGTCTGCTCATACTGTTAGACGCAAATACCATTTGCCTTGTCGAGGGGAGGTAATTCCCCGGTGTGTCGACAGATACAAAGAGGCATAACTCTTGCTGGACGCAGAAGTGTCATCCATTTCGGGCGTCTGCGCCTCATAATGCGCTTACCTGAAAACAATGTTCGTTGATTTTCACAAGTAGCTAGACTGCAAGGAAAACTCTGGGGAAAAGTCTGCTGTCTGCTACTTTGGATAGAAACCGTGGATATAGATCCGTTGTTTCTGCCTCCAAGGGAAGAAGTATAGGTGTATTTTCCGTCGGTGAAGTCCAAATGTCACTGCGAGTGCATGACCTTTATTATGCAAACGCAGAAAGTTTATCCGTCTGGGACCAGTAAGGGTTGACTGATTCGTCCGTGGGATTTTGACGTAATTGACAACCGTGAATGACGCAATTGCTACTCGGTTCGTCACTTGATGCGTGTTTCTTTCAGGCGAGATATTCTTTCGGCTAGCCGCTCGCGAAGCTAGAAGGCGAGAGTGTCTATGAAACGGTGTTATGGCTAGCTACGCAAGAATTAAACACCATTGGTTGATACCGATAAGGTCGTCTGCACTGGTCGGTAAACAACCATGGACAGCCAATCAGCTGCGTAGCCGCTATGTTTTCTCGCCAAGCGAGCAAGCCCAAAGCTACCTAGTGTTCGAGGCGAGAATCCTAGTATCACTCGCGGCGAGATGTGCCCAAGAAACGGTACTTCCTCGCCCCACTCGCCAATCTCGCCTATTCTCGCCTGTAAGAAACTGGGGACTGGTCTGTGTACGTGAAGCGATAGCTTCGCACACACCATAGAGCTTTTTTCAGAGAAAAAAAAGGCTCGAGTATTTTTGTCACTTCCGACCTTGACCAAAGTTGGCACTGACCAAATAAGTTCAATCACAAATCCTTTCCACCCTTCCCAGATTAAATCGAAATCATAAAAACAATGGCACAAACTCAGGTGTCTTTTCCGTCGGTGAAGTCAAAATTGCATGACCCATACAATGCAAACGCGAGAAATGTTCAGTCTCGGGGCAGTAAGGTTGACTGATTCGTCGGCAGGATTTTGACGTTATTGACAGCCATAAATTACCTCATCGCAACTCGTTCTGTAGGGGAAGGGCTCCTAATATGGACAACTTTTTGTTTCATGCTGATAACTAGCTTGTTTTCTTGCAAAGAAGTTTCAATTTAAATTTTGGTAGTCCTTCTCTCCTAGGTTAACCGTTAGGCCTAATTAGAGTGAAATAGCTTTGATAGATATTCAGCAAAAATTAAATACAGAAAAAATCACAAAATTAATGGTCCATATTAGGAGCCTGGGCGCCTAATATGGACCAGTGAAGCGGCCTTCACGAATCACTGTAAAACTTCAAAATAACATGATACAACTTAGCGTACAAGTCAGACTAATCAAAATATGCTTTAGATTTATCTGTTTCGGGTTGATGAGAGCATTATTTGAAGCACACCAGGAAACTAAAGAAGCTTATCAAAAACAGAGTGAAAATAAGTGAAATTATCAACTTCCACAAAAAGAAGACTTTTTGTTATATTTGTTTTAAATCTCGAGGGCTAGTTATAGGTTATTTCCAGCGAAAATAGCCTTTAGTTTTTATTTTCTTCGATTTGTTGAAGGTGGTCCATATTAGGGGACTCGCACATACTTTGAGATTTTGCTATTATTTTTTGTTTGCAGAAGAAACTCGGGGTCAACACCGCTAAAATGTAACTAATACAGTCTTAGCTGTCATATATAGCAATGTTTGTGTGATAAAAGCTTTGGCTGTGGACAGAAACGAGTCCGTTTTAGGCGGCAAATTTAGAGTGAACGCTGCCAAAGGTGAAAAAAAGAGAAAAAGCCTAACGGTTTTGAAATTTGTGTTTCTGCAACTGTTTTGACATGTGAAAGTTATCCAGAGAGGGTGAATACAGCGAATACAACTTTTTTGAGCGCTCTAGCGCCGTTACTTTGTCAGAACAGGAGGTGGTCCATATTAGGAGCCGGTCCATATTAGGAGCCCTTCCCCTACATAGACAGTGTTACTGTAATGCTCCCAACAAGGAATGGTACGTAGATTTAAGATTGGTAAACCTTGATCAAAACGGGCGTTAGTCGGATACGTCTAATCAATGTCAGCCTCCCCCCGTTCTTGAAGGCACAGTCATAAGACATAAGACATAAGATCATTTATTGTCCATACAATTAATTACAATAGATGGAAAAGCGTGGTTCATCTGCTCTTAAAACAACCAAAACACCATATGACAACAACCTCAAAAAACAAAAATAAGAACTATTAAACATACGAAGTAAGAACACCCAAAGTACTCCAGACAGGCACGTCCGCCACATCCATACTGCACACACACACACACACACACACACACACACACACACACACACACACACACACACGTACACACACACACACACCACACACACACACTCGCACGCACACACACATACACTCGCACGCACACTCTCGCGCTCATTCCCGTGAAAACTGTCCTTCTCACCTTATCGCAGATCTGGCCATACTTGCACATGTATGGAATAAGGCCATCCTTCTGTTTGCAAACATACCAAACTCCTCTGTGCAAGGCCATCCTTCTGTTTGCAAACATACCAAACTCCTCTGTGCAAGGCCATCCTTCTGTTTGCAAACATACCAAACTCCTCTGTGCAAGGCCATCCTTCTGTTTGCAAACATACCAAACTCCTCTGTGCAAGGCCATCCTTCTGTTTGCAAACATACCAAACTCCTCTGTGCAAGGCCATCCTTCTGTTTGCAAACATACCAAACTCCTCTGTGCAAGGCCATCCTTCTGTTTGCAAACATACCAAACTCCTCTGTGCAGAGTGCAAAGATGGACGATCAAAATATCGGAGTATGCAAAGTAATTTATTATTATTCTCCACACCAACTTTCAGCTCAATCGGCCCGATAAACACCAGAGATCTAATTAAAGTGCTGACAGAAGGACATACCTTCTTCTTCTTCTTCTTCTTCTGCGTTCGTGGGCTAAAACTCCCACGTACACTCGTATTTTTTGCACGAGGGGAATTTTACGTGTATGACCGTTTTTTACCCCGCCATTTAGGCAGCCATACGCCGTTTTCGGAGGAAGCATGCTGGGTATTTTCGTGGTTCTATAACCCACCGAACTCTGACATGGATTACAGGATCTTTTTCGTGCGCACTTCATCTTGTGCTTGCGTGTACACACGGGGGTGTTCGGACACCGAGGAGAGTCTGCACACAAAGTTGACTCTGAGAAATAAATCTCTCGCCGAACGTGGGGACGAACTCACGCTGACAGCGGCCAACTGGATACAAATCCAGCGCACTACCGACTGAGCTACATCCCCGCCCAAGGACATACCGTCAAACAGACAGAGTGAATGCTATATATATACAAACCCATTAACGGGGATGTTAAAAAGAACGAAACAAGTCGCGTAAGGCGAAATTACTACATTTAGTCAAGCTGTTGAACTCACAGAATGAAACTGAACGCACTGCATTTTTTTCACCGAGACAGTACAGCTTCGTCAATCCCCGCGGCACTTTTCCCGTGCAACATGCGAAGGGAAATTGACAAGGCAGAATAGCGCAATAGCGTACTGCGGTAAGTGATAAAGAATAAGATGAAACCATTTTCGGATCGATTTCTTACATTATAATCGTTGTGCTAACCAATCTATTTTCGTTAATTGTGATCACATTTTAATAGTAAACATGACATATTCAAATATTTTTAGATTCAGAATTTAATGAAGAATACGATACAATCAATTTGAAATATGTTTGCGAAAATTTGATTTTAATGAGCAAACTCATAAATTAATTTGTAAGCCTCCAAGCTGAAATGCAATATCAAAATCCGGGCTTCGTCGAAGATTACTTGACCAAAATTTCAACCAATTTGGTTGGAAAATGAGGGCGTGACAGTGCCGCCTCAAGTTTCACTAAATGCCGGATATGACGTCACAGAAGAATTTATCGAGAAAAAGAAAACATTCTGGGGATATCATACCCAGAAACTCACATGTGAAGTTTCATGAAGATCAATCCAGTAGTTTTCTCGGAAACGATCTGTACACGCACACACACATACACCACGACCCTCGTCTCGATTCCCCGTCACTTTCTTTCTTTCTGTATTTGGTGTTTAACGTCGTTTTCAACCATTCAAGGTTATATCGCGACGGCCCCGTCACTTGACTGAATGTAATAAAGAAGAAAGAGAGAAAGAGAGAGAGAGAGAGAGAGAGAGAGAGAGAGAGAGAGAGAGAGAGAGAGAGAGAGAGAGAGAGAGAGAGAGAGAGAGAGAGAGAGAGAGAGAGAGAGAGAGAGGGAGAGAGAGAGAGAGAGAGAGAGAGAGAGATAGATGATGATGGAACTTTATTTTTCAAGGATAGAGGTTTAAGGCGACGCCTTTTCTTACAACCGGTCCTTACTTCTAATACAAATGTCTAATACATGATAAACAAGTAAAGCAACATGACAAATAGACAAAGTAAACGAACGAACCAGCAAACAATCGACAAGTAAGCAAACAAGCAAATAAACATAAACAACAAAATGACAAAGTGACAAAGTAAGCAACATACAAATCGAAAGCGAAACATGCAACATGTTAATTGAGTTTACACATGTAAAGTGATCGACGGTAAAATTCACACGATACCAACGTTTACACTAATGCTAATAATGATTATATGGTGTAAATGATGATGATGAAGATGTTGTTGATGATCAAGTGATGATGATGATGATGATGATGATGATGATGATGATGATGATGATGATGATGATGATGATGATGATGATGATGATGATGATGATGATGATGATGATGATGATGATGATGATGATGATGATATATTTGTGTAATTCATAAAGCTTTGCCAATTGTTGACAGCTACGTGCACGTGTTAAGACTAGTATAGCCATCTAGGTAGACATAACATGATTATGCAGAGCTTGTTTAAAACTCTTTAGTGAGGTTAATGATCTTATTACAGACGAAATGGAGTTCCACATAATAGCGCCAGAGAAGGCTTGACTAGTTTTGAACAAATCAATCCTGGGTATTGATGGTAGAACATTGATAGACCCGTACCTTTCGGTGACTCTGTGAAATAGGTCCTGAATATAGATGGGCACTTCGCCATGATATACTTTATACATCATTACAGTCTTATTAAACTGTAACTGTTTAACTAGCGGCAGGTAGTTTAGATCCTTTAACTTCAAATCAGCTGATAATTGTGGACCATTTAACATGATTTTAGCTGCCCGACGATGTAGCTAGAGAGTTTAACTTTTTCATGTGAATATCAGAGACACCATCCCAAAGAGTTGATGCGTAATTAATATGGGATAAGATGTGGGCATGATAAAATAGTTTTAGTGTTGCGATATCGACATATTGCTTTAACTTTGATAGCAGAAACAAATTCTTGGATACTTTTTGACAAATATAATGTACACGAGATTGCCATTTTAATTCTTGATCGACTATCACACCCAAAACACGATGTTCCATTACCTACTGAACAGGTTGTGATTCCAGAGAAAGATTTAACTTAAGAGGTCGTGACTGGTGTTTTTGTCTTGTTGTAATAATCATGCTTTTTGTCTTTCCTGGGTGCACTATCATAAAATTATGGTTACACCAACTGTTGACTTCATTCAGACTAGACTATAAGGAAATTTCAATTTCTTGAACAGTCCTACAGCTTGTGTGAAGCGTCGAAGAGAGAGAGAGAGAGAGAGAGAGAGAGAGAGAGAGAGAGAGAGAGAGAGAGAGAGAGAGAGAGAGAGAGAGAGAGAGAGAGAGAGAGAGAGAGAGAGAGACCCAGACATGACAAAAACTGAGATCATCTCTTGGACATCTTAATTTGACAAGGAAAAGAAAAAAGTGCTAAAACGAATTTCCAAGTGTCAAACGAATGAAGCCATTTTACGTTGAAAGCATTCCAGAACAAGAACAAATAACGTCACAAATCTAAATTTTCCTCCTTCTCTTTCTGTCATTTTGTTCCACCTTTTTCATCCTTATTTCGGTTTGTCTTTTTACATTTAGTCAATGTTTTTTTTCTTCTGCCCTCGCATCCTCCCCTTTTTTTTTTAAACTATTAAAATTGTTTGAATTCCCTTTTGGTAGAACGTTCGGGTGTGATGATTAATTTGACAATTGAAAGCTGGGAGATCGCCTCTGCCGGCGGCGTTTTGATTGGACGATGAACAAAGTGCAACGGAAGTCCAAGTGAGATAAAAAAAAAAAGAGGAACTCTCGCAATATTGCGTCCTTTTTTTTTTAGAGGGCTTTCAGGATGAAAAGCGTAAACATTTTATTTTAATGTACAACTGAAATGGAAAGCTTGGGTAACACTTCTTTTTGAGAACGTATTTCTTACTACAAAACTCTTACATTGTATTAGAAAAAAGTATTATTCTAAATTGAAATCGTTTTCTCACGTTGCGCTGATTCGACGAAAACTGATTCTTTTCTTTCCTTCTTTTTCGCTGTAAGATGGAAGCAAAAAGAGATAGAGAGAGAGAGAGAGAGAGAGAGAGAGAGAGAGAGAGAGAGAGAGAGAGAGAGAGAGAAAGAGAGAGAGAAGAGAGAGAGAAAGAGAAAGAGAGAGAGAGAGAAAGAGAGAGAGAGAGAGAGAGAGAGGAAGAGAGAGAGAGAGAGAGAGAAAGAGAGAGGGTCAAAGAGAGAGAGAGAGCGAGAGAGAGCGAGAGCGAGAGAGAGAGAGAGAGAGAGCGAGAGAGAGAGCGAGAGCGAGAGAGAGAGAGAGAGAGAGAGAGAGCGAGAGCGAGAGAGAGAGAGAGAGAGAGAGAGAGAGAGAGAGAGAGACAGAGAGAGAGACAGAGAGAGAGACAGAGAGAGAGAGAGAGAGAGAGAGAGGGGCTGTGAGTTCAGATATCGTGTACACGCAGTAAGCGTTTGGTTTTGCGTCAGTGAAAGCTTCTTTCCCCGAGATGGCTCCAAGCCCATAATCAAGAATAGCACACAATTGGTAATTGGTAATTTGTAAATTCTCGCCTTTGTCCATCGAGCGTTGGATTAATTAACTTCTTATGTATTGTCCCGCTGAAAATGATATTACTTAACAGAAATATGGGAACAACAACAACAACAACACACACACACACACACACACACGCACTCACACGCACATACACGCAAACAAACGCACAAACTACTAGACATAGCAAAGGTGAATGAAATAGCTGTAACGTTAGAGTAACTGTAGTGAAGAGTGTCCATTATATGAATACATGTCCAGGCTAGGTATTAAGGATAAGCGGAAAGAAGTAGAAAAAATAAAAAATAAAAAGACCCATGAAGAAGGATGCTCCCCGCCCAACAACAACAACAAAAAAACAAAACAAAAAAAAAGAAGGGTTGCAGCAGCCTGCATGCAACTGAGGTCAAAAAAAAAAAAAAAGAAGCACACAAACAATAGCAGTCTGTACGAGAACACACTGGCTTACCTCCAGCGGTTACAAAGGTGGACGTCGGGCGGAGATTGCCATCGCGTGAGGACAATGCATATACCTCAGACGGACGGCACATATATAGAAATTAGCAGGACATCGACCCGATCCACTCTCTGACCAGTACCCACGAACTTGAACAGACACATTGAATAGCCTTTTTTTTGTGTTAGATCAGTGACACACATTCGTAACCACTGGCAGAACGTTGACCTCGTGTCCATCCTAATGCTTACTTACTTCAACAAATTTAAGTGATACTTCATCCTTACATCCACAAACCTGACAGTAACATCCTTTATTGCCTCATTATGCTATACATGTCATTTATATTATAATTAAAGAGCATCGTGTGGGGCCCCGGTAGCTCAGGTGCTAGAGCACTGGACTGGGGTCGCGGGTTCGAATCCAGGCCCGGACGGACTCAGGTCAACTTGAGAGATTCAGAGCCGGTATCCATGTCCCAACCCCGTGTCACCACAGTGCCAAACGTCCACGTGACTGATACCACCTAAACACTCATACAACTGCTTTCTCGTCAAAAGTCGGTGTAACATCCGGGAACATGCCTCCAATGGTTTCACCGAGAGGGCGTAAAACAACAGTTATCTATCTAGCAAGAGCATCAAACGTCATCCATATAGTTATGTCCCTTGAACAGGTCAGTAAAGTTTGCAGAATTAAGCGAATTTCAAAGTCACATTTATCACTTTTCACCACGATTTTTTTCATTGTTAACGCACGGGCGCGGTTTTCTCCATGTGTTAATTGTGAGACCTTGCAATAGTTTCCTCCAATTTGAGACACTGTTAATTGTGAGACCTTGCAATAGTTTCCTCCAATTTGAGACACTGTTCATTGTGAGACCTTGCAATAGTTTCCTCCAATTTGAGACACTGTTAATTGTGAGACCTTGCAATAGTTTCCTCCAATTTGCGACACTGTTAATTGTGAGACCTTGCAATAGTTTCCTCCAATTTGAGACACTGTTAATTGTGAGACCTTGCATTAGTTTCCTCCAATTTGAGACACTGTTAATTGTGAGACCTTGCAATAGTTTCCTCCAATTTGCGACACTGTTAATTGTGAGACCTTGCAATAGTTTCCTCCAATTTGAGACACTGTTAATTGTGAGACCTTGCAATAGGTTCCTCCAATTTGAGACACTGTTAATTGTGAGACCTTGCAATAGTTTCCTCCAATTTGAGACACTGTTGAATGTTACCATGCCAACCCTCTGCTAAAATTGACGATAGTTTTCTTAATGGAAATACAAAATATGGCCTATTTCGTTGACACAGCTTCCCCGCCAAGCCAGACAGTTAGACAGAGAGCAATTGAGCAAGTTAGTTATTAGTGTTTATCGTGTCTTCAGCAGTTACTGCGATTCAAGACTGCAATTGAGCAAGTTGCAAGGTAAATACGTGCACAGTGCACAATACGTAACTTCACAAATCTGACAGTTGTGTTGGTGCATTGACTATAACTTGGAACTTGGAAATACTGTCACACCTCAGGATTCTTGATTTGTTTGTTGTTGTTTTTCCCTCTAATCACCACACGTGGCCAATCGAACCTGAGCACTTCTTCTTCTTCTTCTTCTTCTTCTTCTTCTTCTTCTTCTTCTTCTTCTTCTTCTTCTTCTTCTTCTTCTTCTTCTTCTTCTTCTTCTTCTTCTTCTTCTTCTTCTTCTTCTTCTTCTTCTTCTTCTTCTTCTTCTTCTTCTTCTTCTTCTTCTTC
>NW_027128883.1:25000-33487 GCF_037325665.1 Littorina saxatilis
CTTTGCTCTTCTAACATTACTACGGTATTGGGCCCAACTTACAAACCTGCTTATGCAGATATTTGTTATTTTTGTCTCTCTCACTTTCTCTCTCTCTCCCTCTCATACACAAGAACCAGCTTTTATTCCTGACCAGACATAGTCCTTTGACCAACACTGGTTTTTGTAGAACAAACATACAAACACATACATTGTTACAGCTGTAGTAAACCTTGCAATTGCCGCAGAAGCGAGTTCCTGAGACTGCTAGCCTAACCAATCCCCTTCAAAGCCTACACACCAGAACCCACCACCTTGGTCTGTAGCCCCCTCGCTTAACTGGCGTCACATTGACACAAGAGCGTCGTGTGTCCGTCACCCTTCTCGCCCACCTGTCCCCCGTAAACACTAATCTTCCTACCCTCCTTGTTACGCTGCGTCTATTCCTGAGACACTCCCACCACACCTCCATACCACCCCCACCCCCACCACACCTCCATCTAACTTTCTCAACGACACTATACTTAATGACGATTAGAAGTGAACATAGGGTGTTGGGTTCGTGGTGGGGTCGGGGTTGTGTCGATTAAAAAGGGTGCGGAAGGGGTTGGGAGAGCGGGGTGGAGCGAGGAGTAACTGGACAATCAGACAAAGATTGCCAAGGATCAGTTACGATTATACAAATCAAGAATAAACATGAGAGAAAAGGCTGGACAACTAAGAAAACAGAGTAAGCATGGAAACAGGACAAAAAACAACAACAACCAAAACCCACCAACATACACCCCCTCTCCAAACAAACAAACAAACACCACCTCCACCACCACCACCAACAACAACAAAAACAGCAAACAATCAAACACAAATATTTACAAAATAAGGACAGACAATGTATTTAAAACAAGAAAATAGACAGAAAAAGTTCAAGAAACGAGAGCACAAGAGAAGAACAAAAACAAACAACAACAACAACAACAACAACAACAACAGCAACAGCAACAACAACAACAGAAAAGAAAAGAAAAACATTAAAAAAACAGAGGTTCCTTTCAGAAGGACACAAAGCCGGTGTCAGCCACAGACTCTTCCTTGCTGGGCTGTAATCTAACTGCCACCTTCTATTAACTGTCCCCATCCCTATTCCTCCCTGCTATCCCCCCCTCCCCCACTCTTCTTTGTCGTACCCCTACTTACCATTGGAAAACAAATCGTACAGAAACTTTCAGTGAAAAGAAAGTGTATTTGTTGGCAGTGTTCTTTGCTACACATTCTAGTGTTTGTTTTTTCTTCAACTTTTACACACAATGTTAAACCAAAGGTATAGCGTACATTTGTATTTTCTGGGAAGCGTGCTTGCCATATATATACGTCCCATTGCATGTTATCTTCTGGCTTGGACATAAACTATTTCCTTGAAGTGTTTTTCTTGGCAGTGTGCTTCTTTTACGCATTTATCCAGTGAACATTCAATTCTTATGCCATATACTTGCCATTGCATGTTTTCTTCTGGCTTGGACAGAACCTATTTCTTCGAAGTGTTTTTCTTGGCAGTGTGCTTCTTTTACGCATTTATCCAGTGTTTCAAATCTTATACCATATACTTGCCATTGCATGTTTTCTTCTGACTTGGACATAAACTATTTCGTCGAAGAGTTTTTCTTGGCAGTGTGCTTCTTTTACGCATGTATTCCAGTGTTTCACAGCTTAATATGTAAAAAAAAAAAAAAAAAAAAAAAATATATATATATATATATAGTATACTTACAGGGGGTATAAGTCCCCCATCGGGAGCCCGGACCCCCCCTTTTTATAACATTTTGAGCATACGTCTCCCGGAGATCGGGGGACCTAAGGTAAATACGAATTTGAAAGCGGGAGAAGGGAGAAGGGAGGTAATCATTGCGTTACTATAAGCAAGACATCATAAAGTGTACTGTCTCCCTTTACTAGGATTAAAAATATCTGCCGTTTGAGATTTAATGTAAATTGAAGTTTGTAGTCAATATGTACTTATGTAAAAAAGGGAATTTATGGATCCCACACCTTTTTATTCCAAATCTCAAAAACAATTGAGTCATATTTTAAAAAAAATCAGGGTTAAGCTTTTTAACCTACAATCTAAAGAACTAATCCAAAACAAATCTGTTTGAGTCCTCATTCGGTGCAAGATTAAAAATTTCGAAGATATATACGGCTTGATTTTGCTCTTACCCTGCAACCGGGAAAATGGCGTCCAACTCATTCAGACATGCGGTAAGTCATTTTTGCTTTCTTTGATTTGTTCTTTATCTAACTTATTTATCAAGTATTATTTCTTTCTTGTACTACTATTTGACTTGTTGTCAATTGTGTGCTTTGCTGGGAAGAATGGTAATAACATTACATAGGGTTACAAAGATTTACTTGAAGTTACAGCAAGTACTGAGTAGCGAACTTGCATGCGCACGTGTTTCCAGAAATCGGGAACTCGACTCGAAACTTTTGAACATATTAAACCATTTTTCTGACACTAGTGCATATATTTTGTTGACAAATAGTATCATTTAGTAATTCTACATCGAAACTTGTGCTTGGTATTTCGGATAACAGACTCGTCTGAGGTGTCAGCTTTTGAGTGGAGAAATTGAAACTAGCTCAGCTACGAGATCGCGAGCGCGAGCTCTTTCGTCGTTTCGAACTTTTCTTTTGCACTTTGTGGCTGGTTTTTCTGTGACATCATGTATGGACTTCGAGATTTTAATATCTATATATATTTATTAACAACAACAGAACGTTAAACAGCTTGTTAATTGTTTGTTAAATTTAAGGAAACGAAGAAGAAATACAAACGTAAATAAAACTTATATATTTATAAATTATAGTTATACTGTACTGTGAGTGTGACTGTCAGAAGCGAAACTGAAATCAACATCGGGTCGTGTCCGAACACCCACGTGTGCACACATGGCATGCGCACGAAAAAGATCCCACGTTCACAGCGAAAGTCTCAGGGCTTGGAAGACACGCATGCATCATCTCTCGTCACTGATTATCATGATTGTATTTCGATACTTTGACGAGACAAACCCAATGCTGTTGCGTCGAAGAAGACAGCCACAACGGGCTTGTTCGAGTCATCACACCATAATTATCTTCAGCGTATTACCAATACCTGTCCCAATATAAGAGTTAAGACAGTTCTGGATACCAAATGTAGCTCTAGGCAATTAGAGCGACTCTGTGAGTATGCTGGTCCCCGCTTTTGTTCTGATTGACTATGAGTCTGATTTGGTGATTGACGCTGCTGAGTGAAAGAGCAATGGCTTGCATTACCGTCCTGTTCGTAGTCACCACTTTACTGGGTCATAGTCTACTAGTAGTTTCAGAGGCCACTCGCCTGGATAGTGTCAATAGCTTGCACCTTACTGGTTTTGCGAGGAAAATGGTCTTCCGAAGCACCAACACACGACTTAGCCTTGTGACCAATGCACTTGCCAGCTGCAGCTATGCTAGAAGATGTAGTATTTTTTTTAATCTTTTTGAAAGGAAAAGATCTGTGGAAGTGAAACTGTATCTGTTCATCCTGTTACTTTTGAACTCCTATGCACCAGAACCAGGCCCCGCTTTTGTCCTCGTCAGGTGACCCTTCTGATACGCACTAACCGTCACCGTGTGGGGACTGTGATGTCACAGTTACGTACTTGGGATGATAAGGGCGTATAATGTGAGACATGTGGCCACTGGTTCCACGCTAGGTATCCCCGATGACAGGTATGAAGAATTAGGTGACTCAAATATCCAATGGCACTGTGGTCTGTGTGGAAATCCTAACACTAACTGTAACAGCATCATAATTTTCAAACTGCATGTTAACGACTGGCCAACTTATTCAATATATGTATTTATCTTTCTGCCCGGATCACTCATCAACCAGAGCTAGCCAACAAAATAAATGGATGGGCCCAAGGGATTTTGTTTAAGGTTTACTGAAAATGGAACTTATTTAAGCGTTTTGTATTTGTGCAGATGGGGGAAAAAAATGACACGGGCAATGTGTACTTTCCACACTACACTTACGGACATCGCATGGTCATGGCGTCCCTTTTCAGAAGACCTGAGCATGAGCCTACAGGTATCTAATTCTAAACATGAACGCCTTTTGCAATTGCTACCAGGTATAATTAACCTAACACGATAAAACCACAATGTGAGTCGTGACATGATTAGATATAATTAGACATGCATACCCCCAAAATCAAAAGTTGCTAGGACACAAAATATTTACCCAGTCGATTCGAGACATTTACTGATTTAGTGATTTACAGCCTTAAAATGTCATTTTCTAAACATGTTTTGCTTTCTCGGTTTCATTCTGTGTTTGAGTCTGCAGTTTGACAATATATAGGGGGGGGGGGGGGATAAAAGAGATATTTTCTGTCATCAGTTAGACTGTTTCAGTGTCAACCAGTGTCAAGTGCTTTGTGTGGTTACTCCTATTGCAACTGTGACTCATTAATGTAAATTGGTTGATTTATTAGTGATTTTACACAGAGAGCTTGCATACAAAGTTTCGTACCCATGCAGTTAAAGGGGACCTTCAGTCAAAATTGTTGCCTAGTTCTTCTGCTTATCGGAATCCTCACCTTTCTAAATGTCTGTTACCAAATTTTTGCTGCACATACTGACATAGATACCGACTTTCGTTGGAGCGAATACAATGGCTTGAAAATCACATAAATTATGTTGAGAGGCTCACAAGTGGCTTCCGTGACATGGTATACCACACCACAGAGAGACGTGCGATGTCAATTTTAGCTGTCGTGTGAGTGCACCTGCACTTCAGTTGACGCCATTGGCGCTTGCTATAACAATATGATAATCAAATAATCACTGTTAATGGTAAAATGTATGTTCTTTGGTAAATAAATTGTATTTTAGGGTCGCCCAGAATTTTGCCAAAACATCATTTTTCAGATACATACCTTTGTTATGGCTCATTTTATTCAGACATTATTCATCTTTTATGTGCTGCAATTGTATTTTGCATAAACAAATCATTGTTTGAGATAATAGCCTTTTAGTTGGGTGGGTGTGGTGCTGACAACACCCAAAATGGCGACCCAAAACAGTAAAAAAATAACATTCAGTCACTCTCCTTCTGTACCTAATAACAAGGATTACTCCCTTGAAAACCTGAAACAATGGGCACCTCCCTATCTGCCATTCAAAATGGCCGACTGTTTACACGCGACATGCTGTGTTCATTTTACTTTCAAGATACATTGTGTGCAGCTGTGTTGAGTGTATTTTAGGGTATTGCAGTTTGTTTTGGTAAAGACTATGCCCGGGGATAAAAAGTATGGGCCTTCAAAGCCCAAGAAACGCAAATTTTGTGGAAATAAGCACACGAAGAAGCAGACGAATCAAAACAGCGAAAGTATAGCATCGAGTGACGAAACTGTAAGTGCTGAAAGTTCAAGTTTTGGTACAACTACAAGTGAATCAGCAGATTGTACCACTCGATCGGAACAAAAACTAGAGAACCCTGCCTTGTACAAACTGATCTTTGATTGTAGTAGTGAGGAGTCTGGTAATGAGGAAGAAGATAAATCAGACAGTGAGTGTGAAGAGAGTGAGGAAACTGATGATGCAAATTTGACTGTGGAATCTCCAGCAGGGAACAGAATAGTTGACATAAAAATTCTAGGTGACAACATTTCAGCAAATTTAGTGTGTATAGCTTTTGCTTTCATGCTGTGCAACTGTATAAAGTAGAAAGGGTCTAGCAAGCACCTTTGCTTTCCATTGTGTCAATCAACACTGTGATAGGCAGCAAACTTTCTCTTCTTCCCCCCAGGTTCCTGTTGGCAATTCTGTTGTCAACACCGTAAATCGAAGAGCGGCGTTTGCTATGAGATGTGTAGGAGCTGACGTATCTGAACTAGAAACATTCCAGTTACACCGCACACTGACCGTTTGGTATCTAGCTGAGTTTGTTCGAAGATAAGAGAGTACAAGCTGCTTCGGAATTTTTCTTGTTACTCGGGGTTTCTCCAACCACCCCCCCCCCCCCCCCCCCCACCCCCTTTCTGTGTTTTATTCTCACACAGTGTGTGTGCCATTCGTTCTCTCTCTCTCTCTATCTCTCTCTCTCTCTCTCTCTCTCTCTCTCTCTCTCCCCCCCCCCCACCCCCCCCCCCCCCCCCATTTGCATGCATGTGCCTTGTGTTCTATCCAAGTTTGTGTGCTATTGTGTTCGTCACTACTTTATATAAAACTCGAACACATTTCGTGTCGAAAAACTACTGCTTTCTGGCATAATTTTTGATTTTTCTTTCTGAAGTGACGAGCTCATTCTCCCCAAACATACTGAACGAGGCGGAGCTTGGCTCCTTTTATACCAGGAGTCGCCTCTTTAAAACATGAAACCTGGCGTTTTTCAGTGCAGTGGATTTTGGTGCAGTTAAGTAGAGTTATACGGAGGTGTAGCTAGAAAATTTGATGGTCGGACAAATCGTCCTGATCAACAAAACTTTTTCCGGTCATTTGACCGTTTCCATATATTTTAAGGACATTTAATCTTACAAAAACTCTCTCTCTTTCTCTCTCTTATCAAATGAGAAAGCACACAAACACAGCTAACCTTCAATCAGCTTCTGACTAGTAATGAACTGACAATAAAAATAAGAACAAACCAATATGGTGACACTACATAATTGTTTTGGAGAAAACAAAATGTTAATTGAAGATTGTCCTACTTCCTGGGACTGTAGGTTGAGCTGTTGCATTGATAACTGAGGCAGACTAAGACAGACTGATGCTGTGTTCCGACTGAAGAACCTCTTTCGCTTGTTTTTTGGGTTGATTCTTCTCCCAAACCCGATACCGATGGTTGAGATTCTGACGCCAACAGATCGGTGGCCTCGTATTGCTCACTTCCCTGTTCATCTACCAAAACCCTACCCCTACTCCCAAAACATTCCAGAGTTCTTTGATGTTTCTTTTTTTAATCAGGGATTCAATGGAGGCCATGTTTACATAATCTCAATTGGACCATGAGGACGAATACGAGCGATCGTTTTCTATATATATGTTAGCTTGTAAGTTTATTTGCCATCTTGTTTAATAAACGGTTTTAGGTCTGACCGATTTTATAGCAAACTGAGCGGTCATGGACCGGCTTATCATGTAAATGGACGGACATTTGACTGGATTACAATTTTTCGGACAATTAGGAAAAATTCCGGTCTAGGACTGATATCTGACACCAAACCACACCCCTGGTTATAGCTTCTTCTTCTTCTTCAGCGTTCCTAGATCAGGCCTCAGATTTTCAGTCTAATATGGGTTATGAAATTTGTGGTCAGCAATTTGGCGCACCATAAGGACAGAACAGAGGGATGTTCAGAAATATCAGGGATGGGAATTGACCCGCAAATCACCCTTAAGCGCGCCCCCCCCCCCCCCCCCAAAAAAAAGTTGTATGTTTCTGGTCACCCGACCCTACCTATTTTCCCTGCCGACTCGACTTTGTTTGCATTTAAAACAAAACAAGAAAAAAATGGTTTTTCGAATAAAAAAAATCCTGTTTTTTGACAAAATAAGTTAAAAAGATATTTAAAAAAAAAGATTCCCGACCTACCTACCCTATATTTTTTAGTCACGTTACCAGAAACATACACTTTGGGGGGGGGGGGGGGGGATCATAAAGGTGAATTTCCGCCTTTTTCACTTTTTCCAATTCCCATCCTAAATAATGTGTAAAATTTTCTTCTTTCCTTTTGCTCTACCAGGACAAACAGTCGAATGTGAACAAGACGGTAGTGATGCTGATGCTGAATCACCTTGTGAAGAAGACGAGGGTCCGCAGCCACCGATACAAACAAAGAAAGGCGAGTGATGTCATCTCGGCATATTGTTTGGAAACCAAGTGGATACCTGGTGTTTTTCAGTCGATTTTGCTGCACACCTTCTTTGCTATTTGACTTGATCTGAAATATGATGTAGAATCACTGCTAGTCTCAGCCCATGAATCCACATGTTCTGTACATAGTTTTAACGATCAACATATATGGCCAAGAGTCTGATTTGCGTCAAACAAGTGGACAGGGGTCCTGTTTTGCCCACATCAGAGCTTCCTGTAGGATTCAAAACAAAGTCATGATGACCCCTGTCCAAAAATCTGGAAGTCATTTTGGAATTTTAGGGAGTCACATTTTATCTAGGATTTTTCTCAAAGTTTAACGTGTGTAAACTAGCGACTGAAGGCAGGGAAAACTTGGCTTACAAAGTTAGTTATTTCGCTACACAGTAGTAGTGAACGTCACGCGATTTTGCTAGCGTTGTATACTTGTGACTTTGCATTCGGAAACGCACCTCAGTGGTGACGTTCGGAAAAGTGTCTGCTGTGCACGGAAGCTTCTTCACAGGGGTCAAAACCTGCGCAGTTGACGCAGTGAGTGAAAAATCTCGGCGTGATTTCAGTGCGTCAATTACGCAGAATCATGCGTTATTGGCAGTTGTAAAAAA
>NW_027128884.1:0-3613 GCF_037325665.1 Littorina saxatilis
TTCCTGTAAAATAATATTTAAACAAGTCGCGTAAGGCGAAAATACAACATTTAGTCAAGCTCAGTCGAACTCACAGAATGAAAGTGAACGCAACGCATTTTTTCCGCAAGATCGTACACTCGTAGCATCGTCTGTCCACCGCTCGTCGCAAAGGCAGTGAAATTAACAATCCAGAAAAGCGCGGTAACGGTTGCGCTGAGGAGAATAGCACGCTTTTCTATATCTCTATTCTTTGTAACTCTCTGAACGTGTTTTTAATCCAAACATATCATATCTATATGTTTTTGGAATCAGGAACGGACAAGGAATAAGATGAAATTGTTTTTAAATCGATTTCGGAAATTTAATTTTAATCATAATTTTTATATTTTTAATTTTCAGAGCTTGTTTTTAATCGGAATATAACATATTTATATGTTTTTGGAATCAGAAAATGATGAAAAATAAGATAAACGTAATTTTGGATCGTTTTATAAAAAAAATAATTTTAATTACAATTTTCAGATTTTTAATGACCAAAGTCATTAATTAATTTGTAAGCCTCCAAGCTGAAATGCAATACCAAAGTCTGGCCTTCCTTAAAGATTGCTTGGCCAACATTTTAATCAATTTTATTGAAAAATGTGGGTGTGACAGTGCCGCCTCAACTTTTACAAAATGCCGGATATGACGTCATCACAGACATTTATCCAAAAAATTAAAAAAATGTCTCGAGATACCATACTCAGGATCTCTTATGTCAAGTTTCATGAAGATCGGTAAAGTAGTTTTCTCTGAATCGCTCTACACACACACACAGACACACACACACGCACACACACACACACACACACACACACACACACACACACACACACACACACACACACACACACACACACACACACACACACACACACACACACACACACACACACACACACACGCACACACATACTCCACGACCCTCGTCTCGATTCCCCCCTCTACGTTAAAACATTTAGTCAAAACTTGACTAAATGTAAAAACGGAAGGAAAAAATGCGAGACAGAAACATGGTTGCGGTTTCAACGGCGTGCACACTTGTTTGACCAAACTGTCCATCACTGTCCCGCATCCAGGTCCTAATTCAATCGACATGCTACATGAGCGAGCAGCAAATGGCGGGACAAGAACATAACATCTCTGTGAGCCAAGACAACCCAGTGGAGGGGGTAGTTACAGGGGATCCGGACTTGCCGAATCTCTCTGGTATTGATTCAAGCGAATCGTCCCCCCCTCCCCACCCCTTACAGAATCAATCCACTCCGAAGTTTTTGGCTTGTTGGAATGGTTGCTGCCCTCTCTCATCCCCCACCCCAACCACCTTCTCTGTCTCAATCTGTTTGTCTGTCTGTCTGTCTGTCTGTCTGTCTGTCTCTCTCTCTCTCTCTCTCTCTCTCTCTCTCTCTCTCTCTCTCTCTCTCTCTCTCTCTCTCTCTCTCTCTCGCTCTCTCGCTAGTGTGTTGAGACAGTCGCAACAGCTTCATTAAGCATGCCTGCATAACACGTTTGCGGTTTGATAACCCTAACTCTCAAATTGTTTTGAGATTTTGTTCAATAGAAAATGCAGAATATAACGCCTTTCTGTTGGTGCTCGGTATAAAAGACTAACTTAAAAGTAGTGGCTGTATGTCTTTTGTTCCATGTATTAGTGTCAGGTTGGAAGATTAAGCTTAGCCGGAAGCTTGTTGTCCTTAGGTCATAAAACTCAGCCATACAGAGGACAAACGAATAGAGATATCAACGTTTCACGAAAGAAGCTCAACAGGATTGAGTCCTTACAACCGCTGCGTCACCTTCATATTATTGTCATAGTCTCTGAATCATAAACCTGAGTCAACCAGTTTGTCATGCACAAGCTCTCTCTTTACGTCACTTTATGATTCTCTATTAACCCCCCCCCCCCACCCCCCCCCCCCCCCCTCCTCTTACATTTTCCACGCACCCTTTCTGCTCACCATCTTCCGTTGTTGGCACAAACAAAAAACAAAAAAAAACAAAAAAAAAAATCTTCCGTGTTTGGCGGTTCTTCTTGCTTCTCATCAGCAGCAACTGGCTCTTCCCCAACAATCAGTTCTTGCTCCGTGAGTAGTCCGCCCTTAATGAGCCTTTCCTCTACCAACCTTATTGATCGTCACGGCACGTTTGCTTGCTTGTTAGCTTGCTTGTTGGTTTTCAGTGTTGTAAGAAAAGGCCTGGCCTTAAATCTTAATCCTTGTAAAATAAAGTTAAATACAGTTCAATTCAATTCACTTGTCCTAATTTCCCGATCTCGGCCTCTGCTTTCATGTTTGAGAATGTTTCGTTCTGTCAATGTGATTCATAGTTTCATAAATAACCTTTCTCGTTCTGTTCATTCTGTTCGTTTTTACATTAATTTTAGTCAAGTTTTGACTAAATGTTTTAACATAGACGGGGGGAATCGAGACAAGGGCGGTGGTGTATGTGTGTATGTGTGTATGTATGTATGTTTGTGTGTGTGTGTGTGTGTGTGTGTGTGTGTGTGTGTGTGTGTGTGTGTGTGTGTGTGTGTAGAGTGATTCAGAGAAAACTACTGGACCAATCTTCATGAAATTTCACATGAGAGTTCGTGGGTTTTATTTCCCCAGACGTTTTTTTCATTTTTTCGATTTATGTCCTTATTCGTCTTTTTGTTATATTTAGTCAAGTTTTGACTAAATATTTTAACATCGAGGGGGAATCGAAACGAGGGTCGAGGTGTATGTGTGTCTGTCTGTGCGTGTGTGTGTGTGTGTGTGTGTGTGTGTGTAGAGCGATTCAGACTAAACTACTGGACCGATCTTTATGAAATTTGACATGAGAGTTCCTGGGTATGAAATCCCCGAACGTTTTTTTCATTTTTTTGATAAATGTCTTTGATGACGTCATATCCGGCTTTTCGTGAAAGTTGAGGCGGCACTGTCACGCCCTCATTTTTCAACCAAATTGGTTGAAATTTTGGTCAAGTAATCTTCGACAAAGCCCGGACTTCGGTATTGCATTTCAGCTTGGTGGCTTAACAATTAATTAATGACTTTGGTCATTAAAAATCTGAAAATTGTAAAAAAAAATAAACATTTATAAAACGATCCAAATTTACGTTTATCTTATTTTCCATCATTTGCTGATTCCAAAAACATATAAATATGTTATATTCGGATTAAAAACAAGCTCTGAAAATTAAATATATAAAAATTATTATCAAAATTAAATTGTCGAAATCAATTTAAAAACACTTTCATCTTATTCCGTGTCGGTTCCTGATTCCAAAAACATATAGATATGATATGTTTGGATTAAAAACACGCTCAGAAAGTTAAAACAAAGAGAGGTACAGAAGCGCGTGCTATCCTTCTTAGCGCAACTACTACCCCGCTCTTCTTGTCAATTTCACTGCCTTTGCCATGAGCGGTGGACTGACGATGCTACGAGTATACGGTCTTGCTGAAAAATGGCATTGCGTTCAGTTTCATTCTGTGAGTTCGACAGCTACTTGACTAAATACAGTATTGTATTTTCGCCTTACGCGACTTGTTAAAGTTGAGGCAGCACTGTCACGCTCTCATTTTTTAACCAAATTGGTTGACATTTT
>NW_027128885.1:0-1000 GCF_037325665.1 Littorina saxatilis
CCCGAGAAACCGAGAAACAGTGTGTTATTGTATTGTTATTGGTGGGTTTTGCTCATCAGGCCTTGTACTATGTTAAATATACCGTGTTTCTCAAAGTGAACAATTATGTGCATTGTGTGACTTGGAATAATAGGCCGTGAAAAGTAGGAGATGCGCCGAAATGGCTGCGATCTGCTGGTCGATGTGAATGCGTGATGTATTGTGTAAAAAATTCCATCTCACACGGCATAAATAGATCCCTGCGCCTTGAGTCCGAGTCTGGAGATACGCGCGCGATATAAGACTTCATATAATCATTTATTGTCACTGATTCTTCCTGGATTGTACATACGCTAAAGCTAATCGTCATGTATACATAAGTATTACATCTTAGGCCTGGGTGTTCTCTGTGCACAGTGGTAAAGTTCTTTGTTTGTTTGTTTGTTTGTTTGTTTGTTTGCTTGCTTAACGCCCAGCCGACCACGAAGGGCCATATCAGGGCGGTGCTGCTTTGACATATAACGTGCGCCACACACAAGACAGAAGTCGCAGCACAGGCTTCGTGTCTCACCCAGTCACATTATTCTGACACCGGACCAACCAGTCCTAGCACTAACCCCATAATGCCAGACGCCAGGGGGAGCAGCCACTAGATTGCCAATTTTAAAGTCTTAGGTATGACCCGACCGGGGTTCGAACCCACGACCTCCCGATCACGGGGCGGACGCCTTACCACTAGGCCAACCGTGCCGGTGTGGGAATGTTCTGCTGAATTACTATTGCTAATGACACCTATACTAATCTGCGAAATAGATTCCCCCAAAGCATCCAATTTGAACAGGAAGAAACTATGTTTTATTACTTGTTTGTACATGGTACACGTTCAAGAAGAATAATGTTGTTTTTCCATGCAGAGCCTTAGGTCAATTGTGGTTGGATACATAAATGTTCTCAAAAATATTGAATGGGAGGAAGAATTCACGTGTGTCACTGCAGCACAGCATTGTCCATGTTTTCGACC
>NW_027128886.1:0-2500 GCF_037325665.1 Littorina saxatilis
AAGGTTTCTATGCCTATCCCCCCGTGTAGGTCTCAGCCGAACCGAGAAAGCAAAGGAAAAAACCTGGCACCAGGTCAGGACCTCGCACGCAATCACGCTTTTTCTGAACAGTGGGGAAGAAAAAATTGGACAAGAAAGGCTCGGGAAGAAGCACGTAAATGCAATCGGAAATATTACTGACATTGGCACAAGAAATAATTCCATGCTATTGTGACCGCTCAAACCGAGAGGCACATTGTACATTCCTTGAACAAAAACTGAGATTAAGACACACACGCATTCACTGACGCGCACGCATGCACGCAGGTACGCACTCATACAAACACTATTACACAGACATACACGTGTACCCACACACACACAAACACACACACACGCACACACACACACACACACACACACACACACAGACACAGACACACATACACACACACACGCAAACACACACACACACACAGACACAGACACACACACACACACACACACACACACTCATTAATCAAATATTAAGCGTCCGAGCTGAAATGCAATCCCATAGTCTGGACTGATTCAAAGATTGCTTGACCGAAATGAAAGTCAATTTTAGTTAAAAAAAACAAACAAAAAAAAACGTCACCGCAGTACGGCCTCAACTTGTGCAAAAAGCCGGATATGACGTCATCAAAATCATGTATCGAAAAAACGTGCAGGCATATCATCTGGAAGAACTTGCACACATTTCTGGCCAGTCGTGTCCCTGGAATTGCTCTACACACATACACGCACGGACATTCACCATCATCCCGTTTCGATTCCCGGTCTAAGTTAAAACTTTGAGTCAAAATTGACAAAAACAAACAAACAAAACAAAACAAAACAACATGGATCAAACCGTGGACCACAGGGCGGGTAAAGCGTTTATATCACTGCCGAGGTGGCTGTTTTCGTGGTTGTGATAGGTTGACTGACATAGAGTTGGCTGGTTGGCTGGTTGGCTGGTTGATGATGTCCCTTGTTGGCTCTTCGGGGCCTATGGTCCTTGTGTGGGTGGGTGGGTTGGTTGGTTGGTGGGTTGGTTGGTTGGTTTGTTGGTTGGTCGGTTGGTTGGTTGGTCGGTCGGTCGGTCGGTCGGTCGGTTGGTTTGGTTGGTTGGTTGGTTGGTTGGTTGGTTGGTCGGTTGGTTGGTTGGTTGGTTGTTTGGTTGGTTGGTTGGTTGGTTGTTATAGTTCATCGTCTCTTCAGCATTGTCATGCTATTGGAGATCGATGCAAGTGTGTTTCCTTTTCCAGTTGACAATACGTAACTTCCATGCTAAAAACTATTTACAAGCAGGTTTATCACTGTAAAAAGAAGGTTCTAAAACTTCATCACTTTCACTTTTTGTACTTCAAATCTTGTTACTTCTTCTTCTTCAGCGTTCCAGAAATTCTGGTGACGTGTGAGCTCGTTTGCCCATTAAAAAATTTTGGGTTCCCCACACTATACTCTGAGAGCATAGTCAGCTTCACTCCGCTTTCGTTGGGTAGGCATGCTGGGTATTTTCGTGTTTCCATAACACACCAAACTCCGACATGGATTACAGGATCTTTTCCGTGCGTACTTGGTCTTGTGCTTGCGTGTACACACGAAGGGGGTTAAGTCACTAGCAGGTCTGCACATAAGTTGACCTGGGAGATCGGAAAAATCTCCACTCTTAACCCACCAGGCGAAAGCGACCGGGATTCGAACTCACGACCTCCCGATTAGGAGGCCGACGTCTTACCACCACGCCACTGCGCCCGTCAAATCTTGTTACACATCTTGATCTCTTTAAAAAAAATAAAAATCGTGTCCTGTGGCACATTCTGGCGTTGTGTGGGTACTTAACACCTAGTTATAAACCTTCCTCACCAGTTATCAGTTTGATTATGGTACATAATTACATGTATATATTTCTATTATTTAGTTTTTTTCCTTTTTATAGGAGTTTTTGTGTATATATGATATAGTCCCTTTCCGTGCGAGGGCCGGTTGATTTGATATCTTTTTCTTTCTCTGTGTCTGTCTGTCTGTCTGTCTGTTTGTCTGTCTGTTTATCTCTCTCTCTTTCTCTCTTTCTCTTTTTCTCTGTCTCTCTTACCCGCAAAAACCTTTCAGCCAATAAACCGCATAACAATTACTTTCAATAAGTTCCAGGTTCTGTTACTAGAAACCAATTTGGGATTTATTAATCCAATTTGGGATTTATCAAACCAATTTGGGATTTATCAAACCAATTTGGGGGGAGGGGGGGGGGGGGGTTGTCCTGTTCACCCGAAGGTCATGCCTTGTTGTTGTTGTTGTTTGACTTGCAAGTGGTATTTTCTTTTAATTTGGAAAAAAATATTGGGTTATACCCATGTCTGTCTGTTTGGTTCTGTGCGAACTTTCAAACATGCTTGACCATAAACTCTATCCCCTCGCTTTATCTCTATCTCTCTCTGCCTCTCTGTCTCTCTTGTTCTGTCTGTCCATCTTTCTCTCTCTCCCCATCTCTCTCTCG
>NW_027128888.1:0-13000 GCF_037325665.1 Littorina saxatilis
AGGGGGGGGGGGGGTACGAGACTCAACGACTCTGTACGCATGTCTCAGTAGGGGCTGGCACGGGACTGAGCATAGTCGCTATTTCACGACAACCTGGGCGGCATGGGATACAGCCTCACATCCTATCAGCATCAAGAGTGACCTGAGCGGCATGGGATACAGCCTCACATCCTATCAGCATCAAGAGTGACCTGAGCGGCATGGGATACAGCCTCACATCCTATCAGCATCAAGAGTGACCTGAGCGGCATGGGATACAGCCTCACATCCTATCAGCATTAAGAGTGACCTGAGCGGCATGGGATACAGCCTCACATCCTATCAGCATCAAGAGTGACCTGAGCGGCATGGGATACAGCCTCACATCCTATCAGCATCAAGAGTGACCTGAGCGGCATGGGATACAGCCTCACATCCTATCAGCATTAAGAGTGACCTGAGCGGCATGGGATACAGCCTCACATCCTATCAGCATTAAGAGTGACCTGAGCGGCATGGGATACAGCCTCACATCCTATCAGCATCAAGAGTTAATGCCCGTGTCGCTGTCACTGTTGTAGTTACTTTAATGCTAGACTTTTCCCACAGGGCTGATACAGGACGAGGAGGCGTCCATATTTCACTACAACCTGAGCGGGAAGGGCGACAACTTCACCAGCAACCAGCACCCGGAGTTCACTCCCCTGTTGCTGCCCCTGACGCTAGAGGCGCTGCTGAGCCAGCTGAACCAGACTGCGGGCCATCTGGCGGTGGGTGAGGCGCTGTGTGACGGCAGCACGGCCTGTCTGCACGACCTGCTGGCCACGAAGAATAACGTCACGGCCATGGAGACACGTGACACACAGCGACTGGCGATCCGCACCGCCGTCATTCTGGGTGAGTGTGTTGAGATGGTGGTGAGTGTGTTGAGATGGTGGTGAGTGTGTTAAGATGGTGGTGAGTGTGTTGAGATGGTGGTGAGTGTGTAGAGATGGTGGTGAGTGTGTTGAGATGGTGGTGAGTGTGTAAAGATGGTGGTGAGTGTGTTGAGATGGAGGTGAGTGTGTTGAGATGGTGGTGAGTGTGTTGGGATGGTGCTGCGTGTGTAGAGATGGTGGTGAGTGTGTTCAGATGGTGGTGAGGGTGTTGAGATGGTGGTGAGTGTGTTGAAATGGTGGTGAGTGTGTTGAGATGGTGGTGAGTGTGTTGGGATGGTGGTGAGTGTGTTGGGATGGTGGTGAGTGTGTTGAGATGGTGGTGAGTGTGTTGAGATGGTGGTGAGTGTGTTGAGATGGTGGTGAGTGTGTTGAGATGGTGGTGAGGGTGTTGAGATGGAGGTGAGTGTGTAAAGATGGTGGTGAGTGTGTTGGGATGGTGGTGAGTGTGTTGAGATGGTGGTGAGTGTGTAAAGATGGTGGTGAGTGTGTAAAGATGGTGGTGAGTGTGTTGAGATGGAGGTGAGTGTGTTGAGATGGTGGTGAGTGTGTTGAGATGGTGGTGAGTGTGTTGAGATGGAGGTGAGTGTGTTGAGATGGTGGTGAGTGTGTAAAGATGGTGGTGAGTGTGTAAAGATGGTGGTGATCGAGTGTGTTGAGATGGTGGTGAGTGTGTTGAGATGGAGGTGAGTGTGCTGAGATGGTGGTGAGTGTGTTGAGATGGTGGTGAGTGTGTTGAGATGGAGGTGAGTGTCTTGAGATGGTGGTGAGTGTGTAAAGATGGTGGTGAGTGTGTAAAGATGGTGGTGAGTGTGTTGAGATGGTGGTGAGTGTGTTGAGATGGTGGTGAGTGTGTAAAGATGGTGGTGAGTGTGTAAAGATGGTGATGAGTGTGTTGAGATGGAGGTGAGTGTGTTGAGATGGTGGTGAGTGTGTTGAGATGGTGGTGAGTGTGTTGAGATGGAGGTGAGTGTGTTGAGATGGTGGTGAGTGTGTAAATATGGTGGTGAGTGTGTAAAGATGGTGGTGATCGAGTGTGTTGAGATGGTGGTGAGTGTGTTGAGATGGAGGTGAGTGTGCTGAGATGGTGGTGAGTGTGTTGAGATGGTGGTGAGTGTGTTGAGATGGAGGTGAGTGTGTTGAGATGGTGGTGAGTGTGTAGAGATGGTGGTGAGTGTGTAAAGATGGTGGTGAGTGTGTTGAGATGGTGGTGAGTGTGTAAAGATGGTGGTGAGTGTGTTGAGATGGTGGTGAGTGTGTAAAGATGGTGGTGAGTGTGTAAAGATGGTGGTGAGTGTGTAAAGATGGTGGTGAGTGTGTAAAGATGGTGGTGATCGAGTGTGTTGAGATGGTGGTGAGTGTGTTGAGATGGAGGTGAGTGTGTTGAGATGGTGGTGAGTGTGTTGGTTTAAACAAGTTTATTCAGTAAATTTCATTGGAATATTGCCGCATACATGAAATAAGGAACATGGAGCACAAGCTAGGCTTATGAGCGTACTCCAAGCAAATGAAATTTGGCGGACGATTTTAATATAACAAGTTTGAAATAATGTCAAAATAATAATGGTAAATTATGGTAGACAAACATGTAACAATAAAAGGAACAAAAAACACAATGCTAAACTAACAACAGTACTCGCACGCGCTCGCACACTCACTTGCACACACACGCACACAATGACTTCCACGTGGTAGAAAATAGAATACTACCAGAACAAGAAAATGTAAACAGTACTGCACATGGTCGTTTCGAACATAGATGAGATAAATGCATTCATTATTCAAAACGTTTGCTTAATAAGATAAACCTGAATAACTGGTCAAATATCAATGCATTTTCGCTGTCTGACTTGTCTCTATTGCCATACAGAAAATCGTCAGCGGTTAGCAAATCATAGTTGGGCAGTGTTGACAAGGTGACTTCACGTATTTGAAGAGATAAGGGGCAATGAAAAATATAGTGCTCCGCATTTTCAACAGGATAACCACAAGGGCATGACGGGTCGGGAATTAAATGTCTGTCAAATAGATCACTATTTAGATTGCTGATCCTCAATCTCAGTCTGCAATGGATATCTATACGAGGGAACAACAGAATCATTAGAACTAATACGTTTTTTAAATAACCCAATAGAATCAAGTTGTTTTACAGTATCTGGAAGCTCATTCCACAGGGAAGTCGAAGACAGAAAAAATGACTTTTTATACAGTTCAGTTCGAGAGTGGGGAGTCTGTCTGTCAAGTGGTCTTCGTCTATGGTAAGGGTTCACAGAAGCAACTAGAGGAGGCAGACGTTCTAGTAAGTATGGTGGCACGCGTGCATTTACTAATTTGAAATACAAAATCAATTTGTGTCTTTTTCGCCTCTCCTTCAGTGTTGTAAATCCTGATTCATCATACAATTTTTGGTGACTCGTGCCACGAACTGCACCTATAATGGTTCTAATGGCATCAAGCTGCAAGTTTTCTAATAAAGTAGCTAATCTGTCAGAACAATTGTCCCAAATGGGGTATAATAAAAGATTTATACGTAAGTTCAAGTGCCTTTCGGCTAAGGCGATGCTTATAGGACCGAAAACATGAGAGAAGAACACGTACTTTAGATATGATTGACTGAACATGTGATTCCCATTTGCAGTCGCTCTGAATCAGTACCCCAAGATGGTGAGTGTGTTGAGATGGCGGTGAGTGTGTTGAGATGGGTGAGATGGTGGTGAGTGTGTTGAGATGGCGGTGAGTGTGTTGAGATGGCGGTGAGTGTGTTGAGATGGTGGTGAGTGTTGTATTTGTGGGTTTATGTACAGAGAGGCGGAGACATAGTGTTGGTTCGGCCATGCTTTAATATCAAGAACCTCAACTCTTGTCCTATTCATACGGAGTGCTGTCCCTTGGACCTTTAGCTAATAGACTCACTCTAATGGAGCTATCTCTAAATGGAACATGATATGCTTGCCTAGCAATATACATGACATCCTCTCTTTTACAAATAAGAAAATACTTCTAGTCATTTTCTTCAACTTGAATGTACATCTAGATTTTGAATCTTTATCTTTTACTAAATTATGTGGGCCTTCATTTATTTTCTTTTATTTAACACTTAGAACAGAAACAAAACTTTTAAACTTACTCTTGTGAAACTTCACTTATAAAAAATGTTCTTATTCACACATTTAACTTTCATACTGACAATTTCAGCATTCATACTGACAATGGATTTGTTACACATTCACACTCTGGTTACACACTATAATGTTTACCTACATCACCTAAAGATGGACAATGTTTTGCACTCCAATAAACATAATAAAATCTTCAAGACATTATCATTGTGTCTGCATGTTTATATGATGTGAATGTTGTTTTGACATGTGTTACAAACATCTTGTACATAGTCATTGTTTCAAACATTGCGTGAATGAATCTTCTGTTCATTTAGTGTCTCTGAGCAATTGAAAATAAAATCTTTCTTCAAACATTCTTTATCTCCAGCATACATTCTTATTCATATTCTGAATCTTTCTTAATCAATACTGTAATCAATAAAAAATACAACTGAACTATTCATAACTTTCTGAAATTAAAATAGTACCATTACTCTGGTTATCATTCTCTGCTGTCTACTCTAGCATACTTTTATCATCATTACTGCATGTTAGCTGTACCTACTCAGTTCATGTGTACTCATCACTGTATTTCTTGGGTTGTTTGACAACTCTTCCGGATCTGGTTGTTACTACACTGTCTTTGTTTTCAACCATGTTCTTGTCATCAGTTTGTACTGGAATCTGTTCAGTTCCTATTTTCTTTTCTTTTTCTTTCTGATTTGAGTCTTTCACATTCTGATCAGTAGTTGGTATGGTAACTGTTCTGTTGGAATCACTGTCTCTGGATGCTACCTTTGTTGGTCTGAGCATTTTGCGGTTTCTTCTGTACTCTACATTCTGTTCATCTCTGACTACATAGGATCTTGGTGTAGAATGAGGAGTAACTACTTCTGCTTTCTTCCATCTGTTACCAAACTGCATCATGACTGGATCTCCTGCTCTGAGTTTTGTCAAATTGCCACTGGCTTTTCTGTCAAAGTACTCTTTCTGCTTCTTCTGGCGAGCAATCAAATCTTTGTGATTCTTCTTGTTCTGCTGTTTTCCTGGTTTCAACAGTTCTGCTCTTGTTGGGAGTGTTGTTTTCAGTTTTCTGCCTAGAAACAATTCTGCAGGTGATTTTCCTGTGTCTAATGGTGTGTTTCTGTAGTCTAGGAGTGATCTGTGAGGATCTTTGGATTTTTTCATCAGATTCTTCACTGTTTGGACCATTCTTTCTGCTTGACCGTTACCTTGAGGGTGGTAAGGGCTTGTGGTGGTATGTTTGATTTCGTACTCTTTCATGAACTCTGCGAATTCAGCACTTGCAAACTGTGGTCCGTTGTCTGTGATCAACTCATCTACTATTCCAAATCTTGCAAACTGACTTTTCATGTGGCCAACGACTGTTTTGGTGTTGAGACTGTTCAGTGTAATGACTTCTGGCCATTTGGAGTAGTAATCTACTATTATCAAATAGTGTGTCTTGTTCAGCTCGAACAAATCTGCTGCGATCTTTGCCCATGGTCTATCTGGAATGTCCATTGGTATCATTGGTTCTTTGGGGTTAGCTCTGGAGTTTTCTGCGCAAACTCTACATGCTGTGACCATGTCTTCAATCTGTGACGACATACCTATCCAGAATACCAATTCTCTGGCCATGCTCTTGCATTTCACTATGCCTAAATGTGATGAATGAATTCTTTGCAGCTGATCTACTTGAAGCTTCTTGGGAATGACTAATCTGAGCCCTCTGAAAATCAGACCGTCTGTGTATGTAAGCTCATCTCGGAATGACCAATAAGCTCTAACTGATTCTGGGACATCTCTTCTGTTCTCTGGGAAACCCTTCAAGATGACTTTTTTTAGTTCTGTCAGTTCTACGTCATTTGCTGTTTCTCTCTGAAATTCTGCGTATTTCTCATCTGAGATGGGCAAGTGTGACCTTGGGTTGATAGCATTGATTTCTTTCTCTGGAATCAACTGTTCTTTTGTTTCTGGGAGGTACGATCTGCTGAGCGTATCTGCGACGTACATTTCTTTCCCGGGTTTGTACTTCACCTTGAGGTCATACTTCTGTAGCTGCAACATGAATCTCTGCAGACGAACAGGTGCTTTGTGTAGTGGTTTTGTAAAGATGGACTGCAATGGTTTGTGATCAGTCTCTACTTCTACTGTTCTACCATACACGTATGTGTGAAATTTCTCACATCCGTACACTACTGCAAGTGTTTCCTTCTCTATCTGCGCATAGTTCTGTTGTGTCTTTGTCAGTGCCCTTGACCCGTACGCGATCGGCTGACCTTCCTGCATGAGGCAACAACCTAATCCTGTGGATGACGCATCAACTGATAGTGTCAGAGGTTTTGCTGGGTCATAGTACCTCAGTACTGGTGCTTCCGTCACTAGCTTCTTCAGCTTCTTGAAACTCTCTTCCTCTGTCTTTGTCCACTTCCACACTGCATCTTTCTCTGTCAGTTTTCTGAGTGGTTTGCTCACATCTGCCAAGTTGGGTAAGAACTTTCCTAAGTACTGAATGAACCCTAGGAACGTCATCAGTTCTTTCTTGTTTTGAGGACTGCTCATCTTCTGAACTGCTCTGATCTTCTCTGGATCTGCTTTCAGACCTTCACCTGACAGTATGTGCCCTACATACGAGATTTCTGACTTGTGAAACTCGCACTTTGAGTCGTTGAACGTGAGACCGTACGACTTTGCTTTCTCCATGACTTTCTTCAGTCGTTTGTCATGCTCTTTCGTGTTGGATCCCGACACGACAACATCATCCATGACAGCTTCTGTGCCTTCTATGTCTTCTACCATCTGAGACATGACTCTCTGAAATATTTCACTAGCTGAAACTATTCCAAAAGGTAACCTGAGAAATCTATATCTCCCCCATGGTGTGTTGAATGTACACAGCTTGGAACTCTCTTCGTCCAACTTGAGCTGCCAATAACCAGATGTTGCATCTAGTTTAGAGAAAACTTTTGCTCCTGGCATGTTCTGAACAACTTCTTCTATCGTCTTCATTGGATAGTGTTCTCTCTTGATAGCTTTGTTCAGATCTCGTGGATCTATGCAGATTCTTGTTTTCTTTGACGTTTCTACCACTACCATACTGTTCACCCAGTCAGTAGGTTCTTCTTGTCTTGTGATAACGCCTTCCTTTTCCATACGTTTCAGTTCACTTTTAACTTTCTTGTGTAGCGCAACTGGTATCTTTCTGGGTGCGTGTACTACTGGCTGTACATCTGGGTCAACTTTGAGATGAACCTCTCCTGGGAGACAACCTAAACCTTCAAAAGAATCTGGGTATTCTCCTTTAACATCTAGCTGAGGGTGATCTCCTTTAACCTCTTGCGTCATGCTTGACTGCACTGTGTCTACTCTCTGGATCAGTCCTAATCTCTGACAAGCTTCCAGACCAAGTATCGCTGTACTATCCATCTCTGTGACATAGAATTTCACTTCATGCTCTTCTTTCTTGAACTTGCATGTCAGTTTCGTCGAACCTAGTGTCTTGATGTTATGGCCTGAATATGACGTAAGCTTGACCTTTGACTTCTCCAGTTTCTTTCCTTTGAAAGATTTGAACGTTTTCTCAGAAATGACATTGCATTTTGCTCCAGTATCTAACTGAAAATTGACTGTTTTCTCTTCTACTTCCAGTTTCTGAAACCATCCGGAATCCACTGTATTCATTTCTGCAGTGCCGATTGTACCTAACGAGTACGCTTGCACTTCATCCTCTGTGTCGCTACTGTCACTATCGTCTAGTGTGTGTACTTTGTTTCTCCTCTTTGAGCTGTGTGTTTGCTCTGTTCTGGCCCTACACATACTCGCAAAGTGGTTTGATTTTTTGCATTTTCTGCATTCTTTTCCTATCGCAGGACATTGCGCATCTTGTGTGTGCTTCATGCCACACCTACCGCATTTCTTCTGTGCCGTAGCTCTGTGTTCGCTAGGTGCATGTGTACCTTTGTTCTTGTCGCTGCTGCGTGACGTCTTTTGTGCATTCGTTCTCTCTCTATGCCTAACTGCATGAACGGCTGCTTCAGCTGACAAATTCATTTCTTTCAGCTGCTTCACTGACATTTCATCCACTCTGGCTATCTCAATAGCTTTCTCTAGAGTCAGATCTTTCCCAATATCAATGAGTTTCTCACGCACTTTGTCTGATTTTGTTCCGAACACTATTCTGTCTCTCACTACCTCATCTTCTTTGTCTCCGTACTCGCATTCTTTCACAAGCAACTTCAGTTCTGTTACAAACTGTTCACACGTTTCATCTGGTGCCTGTACCTTGCTGTGAAATTTGTACCTTGCAAAGATTGGGTTTGATTTGGGCTGAACGTAGGCTTTGAAACCATCGTAGTAGTTCTGCAACTTTTTCTGCTGCTCATCACTCAATGTCCAGGTTGAGAAGATTTTCCTACCCTTCTCTCCAACCCATAACATTAGATAGGAACATTTTTCTTCTTCTGACTTGGCTTTCAGTGGTCCCTTGAACATGAAAGACACGTGATCTTTGAAAGAATTCCATTCCCCCACTAGATCTCTTGCTTCCCAATTGAATCTTGGATAGCTACCAGTTCCCTCCATAGTCTAATATTATGCTTGAGTGACTTATCTTTCAGTCCAAACGTTCTTGACAAACTCCACTTCTGGTCACCATGTTGTGTTTGTGGGTTTATGTACAGAGAGGCGGAGACATAGTGTTGGTTCGGCCATGCTTTAATATCAAGAACCTCAACTCTTGTCCTATTCATACGGAGTGCTGTCCCTTGGACCTTTAGCTAATAGACTCACTCTAATGGAGCTATCTCTAAATGGAACATGATATGCTTGCCTAGCAATATACATGACAGTGAGTGTGTTGAGATGGTGGTGAGTGTGTTGAAATGGTGGTGAGTGTGTTGAGATGGTGGTGAGTGTGTTGAGATGGTGGTGAGTGTGTTGAGATAGCGGTGAGTGTGTTGAGATGGTGGTGAGGGTGTTGAGATGATGGTGAGTGTGTTAAGATGGTGGTGAGTGTGTTGAGATGGCGGTGAATGTGTTGAGATGGTGATGAGTGTGTTGAGATGGCGGTGAGTGTGTTGAGATGGTGGTGAGTGTGTTGAGATGGTGTTGAGTGTGTTGAGATGGTGGTGGGTGTGTTAAGATGGTGGTGAGTGTGTTGAGATGGTGGTGAGTGTGTTGAGATGGCGGTGAGTGGGTTGAGATGGTGGTGAGTGTGTTGAGATGGCGGTGAGTGGGTTGAGATGGTGGTGAGTGTGTTGAGATGGTGGTGAGTGTGTTGAGATGGTTGTGAGTGTGTTAAGATGGTGGTGAGTGTATTGAGATGGTGGTCGAGTGTGTTCAGATGGTGGTGAGTGTGTTAAGATGTTGGTGAGTGTGTTCAGATGGTGGTGAGTGTGTTAAGATGTTTGTGAGTGTGTTAAGATGTTGGTGAGTGTGTTAAGATGTTTGTGAGTGTGTTAAGATGTTTGTGAGTGTGTTAAGATGGTGGTAACGTCAGACATGTGTGTTCCCTCCCTTTGGTTTACCCCCCCACCCCCACCCCCACCCCCCCACCCCACCCCCTGTCACCGTGCAATATGTGTGTTCCCTCCCTTTGGTTTACCTCCCCCACCCCCACCCCCCCACCCCACCCCCTGTCACCGTGCAACATGTGTGTTCCCTCCCTTTGGTTTACCCCCCCACCCCCACCCCCCACCCCACCCCCTGTCACCGTGCAATATGTGTATTACCTCCCTTTGGTTTACCCCCCCCCCCCCCCTCTCAACGAGCAATGTGTGTGCAGGACAAAAACCGCCGCAGTTTGTTGATCAGCAAGCCCTGTGGAACGTCACACTGACGTCAGCGGTGTTTCGTCACAATATCGTCGTCAAAGTGGAGGAATCAAACAACACAATATACCCGAATGTTAGTGCAGACGTCACGGCGACTGGCATCGATCTGAACTACACCTTGAGTGAGAACGATCTTACTTGTCTAGCAAAGCGATACAATGAGTGATAACATTGTTTTATTGAACATAAGACAAACAGAGCGAGAGTGAAAGAGAGAGAGAGAAAGAGAGAGAAGGAGAGAGAAAGAAAGAGAGGGAGAAGGAGAGAGCGAGACAGAGAGAGAGAGAGAGAGAGAGAGAGAGAGAGAGAGAGAGAGAGAGAGCGAGACAGAGAGAGAAAGAGAGAGCGAGACAGAGAAGGAGAGAGCGAGACACAGAGAGAGCAATTCACATTTCTCCCCTGATCCTCTGCAGGCCACCAGCAGTCAGGCACGTGGGAGTTGGTCTGGTATCTGTCGGAGGACGACAGAAACCTGACGAACTTGACCCTCCGCTTTAAAGCGGTCAGTTCTGTGACCAACATGACGTCATATTACACACCGGATATCGTCCTGTGTGCATGCGTCAGAGAGGAGGAGTGCGACTACCTGGTTTCGTCACTAGCCCTGAGCGCAAGCAACGGTTCAGGTAAGGCTTCGTTCTGCTTCCTTGGTCTTCACTGAGGGTTCATCCTCGCCGGCAACATAATCCAACACAGTCATCCAATCCGTGCCGGCAACATCATCCAACAGTCATCCAATCCGTGCCGGCAACATAATCAAACACAATCATCCAATCTCCGAGGGCACCATAATCCAACACAGTCATCCAATCCGTGCCGGCAACATAATCCAACAGTCATCCAATCCGTGCCGGCCGGCAACATAATCCAACAAAGTCATTTAATCCGTACCTACAACATAATCCAACAAAGTCATCCAATCCTTGCCGGCAACATAATCATAACAAAGTCATACAGTTATTGCAACATAATCATTCAAGACTCTTGCCAATCCTAATGGATGTTAATGTTGGATGGTTAATATCATCTCCAGTCCGTTACCTTGGTTACACGGTACGGTTGGCCTAGTGGTAAGGCGTCCGCCCCGTGATCGGGAGGTCGTGGGTTCGAACCCCGGCCGGGTCATACCTAAGACTTTAAAATTGGCAATCTAGTGGCTGCTCCGCCTGGGTTAGTGCTAGGACTGGTTGGTCCGGTGTCAAATAATGTGACTGGGTGAGACATGAAGCCTGTGCTGCGACTTCTGTCTTGTGTGTGGCGCACGTTAAATGTCAAAGCAGCACCGCCCTGATATGGCTCTTCGTGGTCGGCTGGGCGTTAAGCAAACAAACAAACAAACCTTGGTTACAGAAATGTGCTAGACGGATGGTTATGTTGGATGGTTAATATCATCTCCAGTCCGTTACCTTGGTTACAGAAATGTGCCAGATGGATGTTTATGTTGGATGGTTGATAACATCTCCAGTCCGTTACCTTGGTTACAGAAATGTGCTAGACGGATGGTTATGTTGGATGGTTAATATCATCTCCAGTCCGTTACCTTGGTTACAGAAATGTGCCAGATGGATGTTTATGTTGGATGGTTGATAACATCTCCAGTCCGTTACCTTGGTTACAGAAATGTGCTGGATGGATATGTTGGATGGTTAATAACATCTCCAGTCCGTTAGCTTGGTTACAGAAATGTGCTAGATGGATGTTTTTGTGGGATGGTTAATACCTTCATCTTCTTACCTTAGTTACAGGAATGTTCTGGAGAGATGTTTATGTTGGATGGTTAGTATCATCTCCATCTTGTTACCTTGGTTACAGGAATGTTTTACGTGGCCGGCTGTCAGTGTGGACTAGACAAGGGCGGCCGGTTTTGTCAGGATGACGTCAGTGTCTGTGACGTATGCTATGACAACAGTACCTGTGACGCAGACTTGACGCAGGGCAACGTCTGCACCAAATGTCCTGATGGTTTTCTCGGAGACGGTGTGAAGTGCTACGGTACGTGCGCGCGCGCGCGTGTTTGTGTGTCTGTGTCTGTGTCTGTGTCTGTTTGTGTGTGTGTGTGTGTGTGTGTGTGTGTGTGTGTGTGTGTGTGTGTGTGTGTGTGTGTGTGTGTGTGTGTGTGTTCTTTTGCATGTGCTAGTGTGTGTGTGTATCTTTGCAAAGACTGATTCTAAACTGAGCAAACAAATATAGTCCCGTATTTCAAAATCTGAAAAAATCAGTAAAAATTCAGGATTTGCTGATAAGAAACAATTCTGCATATCGATAATCAAACTGTTTTTGAATGTTAATTGAATGGCATTTCCATCGATATGCAGAATTGTTTCTTATCAGCAAATCCTGAATTTTTACAGTTTTTAAAATACGGGACTATGGTTGTGTCAGGTCGATTTTGGGGGTACCCTGACTTCGGCGGCGGTCACGTAATACCTACAACAGAAATCTTTAATCCGAAAAGTGTGCAAGGTAGCCAAGTGAAGGGCCTTTAACGGCATATACAGTTTGAATAAACTGACAGGTGAATGAATGTTTTAGTTGGGGTACGAAAATGGGTGCAATCATTTTTTTGCTCAGTTTATTTGTGTATTGTAGAGAGGTTGACAGTCGTGTTGTGTATTGTATAGAGGTTGACAGTCATGTTGTGTATTGTAGAGAGGTTGACAGTCTTGTTGTGTATTGTATAGAGGTTGACAGTCTTGTTGTGTATTGTATAGAGGTTGACAGTCGTGTTGTGTATTATAAAGAGGTTGACAGTCTTGTTGTGTATTGTATAGAGGTTGACAGTCGTGTTGTGTATTGTATAGAGGTTGACAGTCGTGTTGTGTATTATAAAGAGGTGGACGAGTGCCGGCAGACGTCGCCGTGTAACCAGCAGTGTGCCAACACCGTGGGATCCTTCAACTGTTCCTGTCACGTGGGATTCACACTGGTCAACGCCACGAGCTGTCAGGGTAGGTCAAAGGTCACAGGGGGAGACCAGAGGGGCCGAGGGGGAGATGTGAGGGGTGGAGGCAGCTGTCACCGATGGGTAGGACAGCGGAGATGACCATCATGCTAAGGGTAGTCTTGTTGTTGTTGTTGTTGTTGTTGTTGTTGTTGTTGTTGTTGTTGTTGTTGTTGTTGTTGTTGATGACATTGATGACATTGATGACGA
>NW_027128889.1:0-4000 GCF_037325665.1 Littorina saxatilis
CTCTTTCTCTCTATTATGCATTATGTATTCGTATAGGTAATGTTGTAGTTAAAAATACTGTATGATTGCAATTGACGAGTGTCCTTTTATTGTTTCTAATTGTATGTCTTAGTTTAGCAGGGACAGATTGTAAGACTAGGCGTCAGCCTGCAATCTCCATCCTTGAGTAATACAGTTAGTTCGTTCGTTCGTTCGTTCGTTCGTTCGTTCGTTCGTTCGTTCGTTCGCTCTCTCTCTCTCTCTCTCTCTCTCTCTCTCTCTCTCTCTCTCTCTCTATCTCTGTCTCTCTCTCTCTTAAAATGCGGAGTTCCTCAAGGTTCTATTTTGGGGCCCTTATTATTTTGCATTTTTATAAACAAAATAACAATGTGTCTTGTGAGTTCTTTGCCGATGACAGTTCCCTTCACTCGTCCTCAAAAACGTTAAATCAGGTGCAATACGATCGTCAACAGGGAATAAATGATGTTTTTAAATGGTGCGTTCAAAATAAAATGACATTACACCCTAAGAAATCAAATAGTATGGTCATAACATCCAGACAGAAACACCAGAGAGCACCCCTAATTCTTAACCTTAAGCTGAACACTGATCCCATAGAGCAGGTTAAATCACACAAGGTATTAGGAATCGTAGTTGACTAGGAGCTTCGGTGGAATGTACATATCAATAATATGCTCTCCAAAAATCTGTATCTTCTATCCAGATTAAAACCATTTGTAGAAGCGGAAGGTCTAAAAATGTTTTTAGTGGCACACTGCCAATCTTTTATCAATTATGCTTCTACTGTATGGTGCGGTGCGAGCGAAAATCTGCTTAAAAAAATAAATTCCCTGCACAGAAGAGGGGCACAGCTAATTGTTACCAACCCGTACCTGTCAACGTCAGAAAAGCTTAAAGCTACTAGTTTACTTTCATTGCAGTAGCAGTTTGACTATAACATTGCAGTGTTAATGTACAATGCACTCCATGGGCTAGCACCACCATACTTGAATGCATTCATAACCGAGGCTCCTGAGAGATACGGATCAGATAGATATCTACTACCAAGGACCTGTGTAGATCTATATAAAACTAGTTTTGCCTTTTCTGGGCCGTCAAGGTGGAAGTCTCTTCCTTCGAATGTTAAAACTAGCAAATCTGTAAATATTTTTAAATCTTCTCTAAAAAAACATCTGAACTGTTCTCTGTAAGTACACACCCGCGGTGACATAATTATGTGAATCTTACAGTTCTGTCTAATGTATACTATATTAATATTACTATATAATTTTATTCACGTCATATTACATATTCAGAGCATATAATATTCATATTGTTTTACATCGTATAGTAGATTTTGTGTTTCGTGTGGCCGTGGTGCTTATGCTTATTTACTGTACATTTACATGTTATGCCAATATGAATTCATTATATTATGTTGTTTATATGCGTGCGGATGTGTTAGTGTGAATGTAAAGGGCACGTTGTAAGATTAGGCCCTTGGCTTAAAATGTTTACCCTTTATGTCAATAACATGTTCTAAGTCTAAGTCTAAGTCTAAGTCTCTCTCTCTCTCTCTCTCTCTCTCTCTCTCTCTCTCTCTCTCTCTCTCTTTCTCTCTCTCTCTCTTTCTCTCTCTTTCTCTCTCCTTCTCTCTCTCTTTATCTCTCTCTCTCTTTATCTCTCTCTCTCTCTCTCTCTCTCTCTTTCTTTCTCTCTCTTACTCTCTCTGTCTGTCTCTGCGTCTGTGTATGTCTGTCTCTCTGTCTGTCTCTCTCTCTCTCTCTGTCTCTCTCTCTCTTTCTCTCTTTCTCTGTCTCTCTCTCTCTCTCTCTCTCTCTCTCTCTCTCTCTCTCTCTCTCTCTGTGTGAGCGCGAGCGTACGTTTGTGTGTGTGGCAGAGAGAGAGAGAGAGAGAGAGAATGTGTCTTTTTTGTATAGTTGCTTCAGCTTTGATTGAGCTATAGGGTTCTGTATGAAATTTGCATTTAGTCTTTCTTTTTCTTGCTGAGTGTATGTACAGTCCAGAGAGGAGACGGACATGGTGTGAGCTTGTCCAGGGGGGTATATGAACATCTCAGTGGCAGGGGGATGGAAGCACTTGTTAATGAGTGGGAGTGTGTATGCGCGTGGTGTGCACGAGGATGTATGCACGTGAGTGATATTTGTAAATGTGTATTATTATAATATCATCTTTGTATTTATATTATTGAAATTGTTATATCTCGATGTACAGCGCTAAGAGCATAGTTAAATTTGTGAAGCGGCGCTATATAAGCTATCTTTATTATTATTATTATTAGAGAGAGAGAGGAGTGTGTGTGTGGATGTGTTTGCAGAGATGGTTATGTTTATTTCTTCTGTAAATTATATCCCCTTGTCTAAAGGGCTTTTAAAGCTGAGGACAATAAACTCTCAAAGCGTCAAAGCGTCTCTCTCTCTCTCTCTCTCTCTCTCTCTCTCTCTCTCTCTCTCTCTCTCTCTCTCTCTCTCTCTCTCTCTCTCTCTCTCTCTCTCTCTCTCTCTCTCTCTCTCTCTCTCTCTCTCTCTCTCTCTCTCTCTCTCTCTCTCTCTCTCCTTGGGCCACTTCTTTTCTCTCTGTATATTAACGATCTTCCTTTTAGTGTTAATGATGATTGTGAACTATTTGCTGATGATACGACCATACACACTTCTGATAAAAAAAATTAGACAAAGTTTATTTATCATTGCAGAACAGTGTAGATGATCTCATTAATTGGACGGAATATAACCACATGAGTCTTCACCCCCAAAAGACCAAATACATGTTAATTACAAGGCAAAAAAGACAAAACATCAAGAATAATCCTCATTCCTTATTAATTGGCAACGATGCAATAGCGGAAGTAGGAGATCACAAAGTTTTGGGAGTAAATGTCGATAATAATTTATCTTGGACCCATCATGTTAGATCGTTGTGTAAAACCATGTCGAGGAAAATATATTTGTTGAACAGAATAAAACACTTTCTTGATCCACACTCAAGATTATTATTTTATAGTGCATACATACAAACCATCACGGATTATTGTTCGACCATCTGGGACTCAGCCAGTGGAAATATTTTAAAACCACTGTATAGTCTACACAGACGAGCAGTAAAATCAGTTCTATTAAAACAATCCAGTCTTGTTTTCGACGATTATAAAAAACTTAAGATTTTGCCCCTAAAAGAAAGATTTAAATCAAATAAAGGCGTGCTCCTTCACAAAATCCTTTCCGGCCATGCACCACGTGCTTTCATTACAAAATTTAAAGCCAAACCAAGCCGAAAATTCAACGTCCCCATTCCGCGGATAGATCTCTTTAAATCAAGTTTAGCTTATTCTGGCAGCGTTTTGTGGAATTCTCTCCCGGAATCAGTTCGAGTCCCAACAAGTCTCAATACTTTCAAAAAACACCTCTCATTACATTTAATGTCAAATTACGAAAAGTCACAGTGATGGAAGACTTCGTTCTGATTATTTTCATATTGATCATATCTGTCCATAAAGCATCAGTGTCATAACGCAAGAATGTTTGTATAGCCTACAACGTGTATATAGTCCTGTGAATAGTTCTTTTTCTGCCTTTAACTGTCATGCTTATCTTTTGTAATTGTTTTACGTTTGTATATATATATATGTATTCAAGATTAGAATAGTCCCCCTCTGGGCGAGGGCTGGTTGAAAAGAAGCTCGTTTATATTGCTTATGCCACAACCCTCGTAAAATAAAATTTGATTTGATTTGATTTGATTTGATTTGATTTGATCTCTCTCTCTCTCTCTCTCTCTCTCTTTCTCTCTCTCTCTCTCCCTCTCTCTCTCTCACCCTCTCTCTCTATCTCTCTCTCTCTCTCTCTCTCTCTCTCTCTCTCTCTCTCTCTCTCTCTCTCTCTCTCTCTCTCTCTCTCTCTCTCTCTCTCCCTAATGCAAGTCATTGGAAAACTAGAATAAATGGTGTGTTGTTCTGTTCTAAAAGCATCCGAATAGGGATACACATCGTTAATTCCTTCTTTAA
>NW_027128890.1:0-12609 GCF_037325665.1 Littorina saxatilis
AGAGAGAGAAAGAGAGAGAGAGAACTTTGAAACATTGAAACATTGAACTTTATTACAGGAAAGATAGCATTAGGTCCGTAGGACCTTTCTTACAGCTAGTCCTGATCTAAGCAAAATGGTTATAATCGAAATGGGAATACATAGGAACAAACTTTTTATGATGAAACGCAGACACACGCAATAATAGTAATATAAGAATAAGATCATTTTTTATCGACATGTGATATACAGATATACAACCATACATTATCAGAACACACACACACACATATATATACACGCACACGCACACACACACACACACACACACACACACACACACAGAAGATCAACTAACTTATAAGGCAAGCCAACATAACACGACACACTAACCAAATAAAGGATCAGGTAGCAAAGTTTAAAAAAAAAAAATAAATAAAAAAAAACCCGTTCATGACCTAATATATACCATCTTAGATTATGAAGGAATCACCATGCCAATATAAAATGCAGTAATACTATCTTAGATACTAGAAGGAGTAATACACGAGAATGTATTCTTATCACACCAAGTTGACGCAAGACACATACATGCACATTTTCAGAAGGATAAAAGGCACACATACGTTTGAGCAACCAGGCACATTACATTAAAGTGATGTTTGAATGTATTTTTGCAGATGTGTTTTGAATGTTTTAAGGTTACTGGTCGATTTTAAGCATGTAGGTAGGGAGTTCCAGACATAAGCTCCCGAGTATGAAAGACTAGTTTTAAATATGTCAATGCGTGGCTTCGGGCAGGCCAGATTATGCTTGAAAGTGGAATACCGAGAAGGTGTTGATTGAAACAAGTGAGTTAGATATTCGGGTGCTTGGTCATGTAGGATCTTGTGCATGAAAACTGATTTATTAAATAAAAGCTGTTGTTTAAGTTGAGGTATATTGAGGGCTGTCAGTTTTGCGTCAGTAGTTAGTGATGGGTCAGGCAGAATGAGTTTAGCTGACCTACGATGACGAGAATTTATAGTTTTGAATAATGCATCACTACAGCCATCCCAGATGACAGAGGCATAATCAATGTGAGGTTTGATGTGGGCGTTGTAGAACATTTTTCGGGCGTCTAAAGTTATGACTGACTGAAGTTTTGAAAGTAGGAATAAATTTCTTGAAACGCGTTTACACAGATGTTCAATGTGGGAATGCCACCTAAGCTTATCATCGATAATCACGCCTAGCAGTTTGTGTTCGCTAACCTTTTCTATTGAGTTTCCGTTGATGGTGAGATCTAGTGAGAGGGGGGACAACTGATGCTTCTGGCGCGTTGTAATTACCATTGATTTAGATTTCAGAGGGTTTAGGACCATGTTGTTTTCAGAGCACCATTGTGAGATGTCTCTAAGGGTGTGCTGAAGAGATTGTTGAATATTTTCAAGACGTCTATTTTGTGTCCGTAGTGTTGTGTCATCAGCGAGCATGTGGCATTCTACTGAGTTGTCAGAGAAGTGAAGTGGAAGGTCATTAACGTAAATACAGAAAAGAATAGGACCTAAGACAGAGCCCTGGGGTACTCCATATAACACGGACTCCTCTCTTGAGTACGCACCATGTACATAGACTTGTTGCGATCGGTTTTCAAGGAAAGACTGAAAGAAAGACAGAGAGTCAGATCCATTGAGATATAGTGATAATTTGTTGAGGAGAATTTTATGATCAACGAGGTCAAAGGCCTTAGAAAAATCTAAGTATACGACCCCAGAGAGCTGGGAGGAATTTATGGCTGACAGACATTTGTCTGTCAAAAGCGAGAGCGCAGTAGAACATGAGTGGTTACTGCGGAAACCAGACTGCAAGGGGTGGAAAAGGGCCAAACGGTCCATGTATTTTGTGAGATTAATGTGAATATGTCTTTCAAGAAGCTTTGATAGTACTGAGAGTAAGGAAATAGGGCGGTAGTTGCTAATATCAGAAGTGTTTTTGGATTTGGGGAGAGGAATAACTTTAGCTTTCTTTAGTGCTTGCGGAAAGGTGTTGCGCTGTATGCAGAGATTAAAGATATATGTGAGAGAGTCAACTGTGTAAGGAAGGGAGAGTTTTAATAAGTGGTTGCTGATTTCATCAGGTCCTGAAGATTTTTTGTTCTGAAGTTGTGAAATCAGTCGTCCTAATTCGTGCACTGCAATGGGTGGGATTTGAAAGGGTGCTTTATTCGCCGTCTTTTGTTTGCAGTAGAGGGATAGATTGTCAGAGTTGTTGGGAGAGGCATTGTCAGGGTTGCTAAGAGAGGTAGCTACAGACGAAAAGTGAGAGTTAAAGATGTCTGGCGTTAAGTGACGGGGGATCTGGGTGGAGTTAGAGGTGGAACCTCTGATGAGTGAATTTAGTGCACGCCAGATCTGCGAGATATCCCGGTTATTCTCAACGAGTTTATTAAAGTAAGCTTTCTTTGAGTCACGAACCATGTTTTTTAACCTATTTCTAGCTGTTTTATAATCTTGGAACTGTTTAGCTTTTTTTAACAGGTCACGCTGATCCATGGCTTCAGTTATTTTATTGGACATCCAGGGTGGAAGTTTAGGATGTTTTACTCTCATTTTCTTTATAGGTGCGTGCTTGTTTATTATAGGTAGTAGGGTGTCATACCAACATTCTAATGCTTGATCAGGAACCGTGTGGTTGAAAACTTGGTCAAATCGTGCTACGTTGAGATCGGACAGGAAGGAATCACGATCAAAATTTTTAAAGGATCGAAAAGATATGACTGTGTGACCTTTATGATTTGATTTTGGCATTTTAGTGGTTTTAGTACAGAATATTGGAGAATGATCACTAATGCTAAGATCTGCGAGTGAAGCATTTAGTACTGAGGAGTGGTTGTTTGAGTAGATGTGATCAAGCAAAGTAGATGAAGTTTCTGTGACTCTAGTAGGTAAAGTTATAAGCTGCTTGAAACCTAGTGATGATACAATCCCATCCCATCGAGGCTGAGGTTTTAATAAGTCAATATTAAAGTCCCCGAGTAACAGGATGTCTGCGTGAGGTTTACATTTATACACTGTATCTATCATCTCGATAAGGTCATCGTACCAGTCACCAATGGCAGAAGGGTTTCTGTAAAGAAAACAAACAAGAGTAGAAGGGGCTGTTTCCTTTAGTTTAAACTCTAGCCACATGCATTCAATGTCTTTGTGTTCTAAGTCAGGTCTTCTACGCGTGTATTGAACAATGGAAGAGTGGATGTAAGCAGCGATGCCATTTTCACCCGTACGACGGGAATCACGACGTATGACGTCATACTCAGGGATACGGATGCGGGTATCGGGGATGCTGTCGTGTAAGCGTGATTCGGTGATGCCGTATAAGTGGTACACGGGGGTTGCGCTGTGTAGAAAATTGCATATGTCTTGTACTTTGGCATCTAGATGGTAAACATTTAAATGACCAACATGCAGCATTATCAAACACAAGAAGAAGGAATACACGAAAACTTCAAACAAAGAATTAAAGCAAATAAGCAAGAACAACTCAAGAAATACGGCAGCAGCTAATTAAAATCACTAGCAATGGCTGTCGGTAAAAACATAATAAAACATTCAGCGTGCAAGTGTAACTAATAAAGGCACTTTGATCGCTATGGTCACACGGTCACACGGGTCCGACCAAGTCAATTAAAACACAATGGTCACTCAAAGTCAGTGGGTCCGATCAAGTCAAAATAACACACAATGGTTACCATCAGTGTTCACGAGGAGAACTGAATTACCATGTAATATAGTCCATTGTGGAGTTCAAAATAGATACCGGTAAGCACATGAGGCAGACGAACAATATCCTTAAAATAAGTTCACTCCAGAAATTAAACTTGCAATTTTCACGAAGGAAGACAATTTAGTCACTAGGAATTACGCACGGCCAAGGTACGTACGAACAGACACACATTCATGATGAACTGCTATTTCGTAAACACTCATACATAGACACACACAAACACACACACACGCACACACATACACGCACAACACCCACAATTAACATAACGCTTGTGCCCTCAGTAAGGACATCAGCATGGGAAGGAGAGCGGGACCATTGAATGACGGATGGGGAGGAGTGGGGTAATAATCTCTTCTGGGTGGAGACTGGGCAATGGGGTAACCAGCAGAGATCGGCCAATCAGGCTGATTGCGGCCGGACTGGAGACGGTCACGTGGATTGGAAGAGCCCCGCTGTGGCGATGGCTGGAGGCGGTTGACCTGATTGGGGCGAGAGGACCAGGTAGAGTGGTTACCGGGGAGGAGATGGTCACGAAGGTAGGGAGGGTTGACCTGAGTGGGGCGAGAAGACCAGGCAGAGTGGTTGCCGGGGAGGAGATGGTCACGTGGGTTGGGAGGGTTGACCTGGTTGGGGTGAGAGGACCAGGCCGAGCGGTCTCTGGGAGGACCGGCTGACCGGCCAGGCGAGTCTGTACTGCCCAGCGGGACACTTGTTGGGGTGGGGAGTAGAGGGTTACCACGCTTGGGACGGCTATCGTGTACTGCTTGAGCATAGGAAGGTCGGACTGGGGAGTTGTTGTTATGGAGACCGGAGGGCTGGCCAGACCTGTCATTACGGTCGGTGGTGTGAGGAGAAGGAACAGCAGCCTGGATGTTCATGGTCAACTTTGCCAGACCATGGGGAGTACTGGGGTGAAGATTGTCGTGGTACAACGCCTTTTTAGGCAGGTCCTTGGCAGTGCGGAAGGTACAGGTGTTGTCGATGAGATCAACGCCCTCACTCTCACACATCTCCGCAAGATGCATGTTGGATTCGACCACTGTTTTGCACAGGGAATCACTCTTGCGGAGAGGGGGGAGAATGGAGGAAAAGGCTAGGCGGGCGTTGGGAAAAACTTTTCTAAGCCACTTTTTTAGTTCCAGCCACCTGCTGCCGGTGACAACGTCGGTGAGGCAGGTGTTCACGCCTACGTGGACTACGATCTGCTGCACTTCTTTGTTGACTGGGATGTAGCGCAGCCAGTGCAGCAGATCGTCGACCGTGATTCCCGACACGCTGATCTTCTGGCCCTGGTTGTTTGGGAACACTAGGTCAGGCCGAATGAAGCGGTACACTGAGTCTCCTAGCAGGACATGGGTTTTTCCGGTCTGAACCCGCGCGTCAGACAGCTCAGTACGGGGGTCACGGGTGGAGCTGGCTTCACTTGGGTTATCTGTGGGGCTTTGAGGGGAACGATTTGCGGGTGATGAAAGAGAGTGACTAGAGTGCGCATGGGGTGAGAGAGGTAGGGCTGGGGGCGGTGGGGGTGAGTTCAAGAGTGGGGGATGGGCGGTCTGACTGGCCACTGTTTTCCCTTGTTTAGCAGCACCAGCAGTTGACTTGTTGAGTTTCTTATGCAGATCAGAGATCTGCGACTGTAAGTCTTTGTTTTTTGACTTCAGGCTTTTGTTGTCACTTTCGACTGCCTCGACCCTACTGGTTAGGGACCGGACAGTTTCCTCGAGCTTGGTGCATTTTGTCTTGAAGTGAAGTTTTAAGGAATTGGTCACTTGGGCTTTCGCGTCCCCCAGCAGGCCAACGATAGTGTTGTTGGACTGTGCTTGGTGAGCTTGCAGACTGCCGACGCTGCGGTGTAGGGTCTTTAGGCCCTGCTTGGCCTGGGACAGCGTCAGCGGACTGGAACGTGGCGCGGCTCTGACAGCGCGGCGATGTTTGCGACGAGCGGGAGAAGGGGCGTAGGCATGACCGGACTCGAGGTCAGACCACTCCTCGTCGTCACCGCTACACTCCGAGTCACGGGCAGGAGGGTCAGTGACGTCACTGACTGGCAGGGGGGAGAGGGAGCCAGCAGATGAGGAGGCAGGGGCACTAGCGGTGGGAGCGAGTGTGGAAGTAGTAGTGATGTTGGGAGGGGTGTGTGTGGAAGTAGTAGCGACGTGGGTGGCTGGGGTAAGGATGATGGTGGTGGATATGGGGGGGAAGGATAGAGTGACAGTAGGGGGCGTGAAAGATGATGGGGTGGTTGAGGCAGGTGGGGAAGATGGGGTGGGAGAGATAGGACTGGGTTGCACTGTGCTATCTAACTCCCGATCTGTGCTGATAGGCGCAGAGCCGTAAATCTGGACAGGCAGGGGAGGCGTGTCAGGGCTGACCGGCACTTCCTGCTCAGTGGCTCTGGAACGCAGGCGCTCAGAGCGACGACTCATGGAGTCCGAAGGAGGTTTAGCTGACGTAGATTTGGGAGCCGGAAGTGCCAGCATGAACGACGAGCGACGGGTGTCGTCGGATGAGAGCTCAGTTGGTGCAGATGGGGGCGGGGCCAGAAGCGCTGTTAGTGTGGAGGGTTGTCTGAGCAGCGGGTTGTCGGTGGTGCTGTCGAACAGGGCGCTGAGGCAGGCGATCATGGCGTCGTATTCCTGACGCTTCCACGTCTGACACTGCTTGCCTTGTACCATGACGGTGCCCGTGGTATAGTACAGCGTGATAGTGATGCATTTCTTCACCTTTTTGCCGTTATCATCCAGTTCTCTGCGTAGTTGGATGATAGAGGTAAAGAGCTGTTGAGGTAGTTGGGTGGGGATGTTGTCGATGTTGGAGAAGGTTTCATGCGAGACGTCAATCTCCTTTACCGTCAGTCTGCCATCCAGCCGTATCTGCTGTCGATCGAGCCAGGTGACAGTGTCCCCGTGGATGGTCCGATCAACAGCGTATCGCCTGTACAGGAGGCAGCGCGTGGTGGGGACCAGGTCACTGGGGACCCAGAATGAGAGCTGCTTGGGGTCGAGTTTTACGTCGAGCAGCGGGTCCCACTTAAACGTGAGGGTGTTCAAGTCCATTTTTAGTTCTGCCCTCCTTGTGTTTTGTCAGAGGAGGGCAGAGTTGTTGATGTTGTAGGCTGAAGATGTAGCAGTAGCACACACATAGACGCACGCACACATGGCCTTGTGCGTTGGAGGAAAAGTTACGTCATTGTAGAGTCTGGCCAGATTGCCGACTGATGACGTAGAGGATATCGGCTGGGACCGCAGGGCTGGCTGCCCAGCGATCAGTAATCACGCCACAGCTGGGGAGATGATCACTGGAGCATGACGACACTGAGCACGAAAAATCCCCTCCTCAGAGGAAGTAAGAACGATTGTACAGCCAGCGCTAAGCTGGCTGACCACAGAGCACACCACAAGTCAGTTGCGTCATGCTGACACACACACTGGGCAGACTGTCTAGACCCGAGGAAAGCTGCTCAGACAGTACTCTCAGATAAACTCCACTACACGCGTGGCGAGCCAGCTGCATTACGTCACACCGCCCGGTCCGATCGGGCATCACACAAAGAGAATACACATCGTGATGAAGATAATTAATGAAATCCTCACATTCAAAGCACAAGATTACTCCCTGTCGATTAAGCAATTCCTTATGGTCACTTTCGTATACTTTTAAACACGAAAACACAACTGTAGCGCAAAGCAGATGTTTGAAAAGCCGGAGCACATGAAGCGTGCCTCCTTCTCCCAAGATCTCTTAGCCACCAGAGAGAGAGAGAGAGAGAGAGAAAAAAAAAGAGACAGACAGAGAGACAGACAGGCTGACAGCCAGACAGACAGACAGCCAGACAGACAATCAGACAGGCACACAGACGGACAGAGACAGAGAAAATCAGATCTTAAAAAAGAGGGATTCTTTAAAATATATATCGATTTACTTTCAAATGACAATCTGAAAAATTAGGGACTTAAAAGGGAGGGAGGGGTGTCATATATATTCCGGCACTGAGGACGGGGGGGGGGGGGGGGGGGGGTGAGGTCACTCACTGTTTACCTTTTTGTGCGACCTGCAAACTGTGCCCTCTCAAGAAAGAAGTGTTATCGTAGGTCACGCCCGTTCAAAAGCGCGCTATTCTGCCCGACTCAATTTTTGAGAAAACATTTGTGAGTTTGGGCGTCAGGAAAAGCGCTGGTATGTACATTTCTGACGGTGTCAACTTGATGTCCTTCTTTTACTGGATAAAAGACTGGGTGGCCGAGTGGTAACGCACTTGCGCTCGGAATCGAGAGGTTGCGTGTTCGACCCTGGGTCAGGCCGCTATTTTCTCCCCCCTTTCCTAACCTAGATGGTGGGTTCAAGTGCTAGTCTTTCGGATGAGACGAAAAACCGAGGTCCCTTCGTGTACACTATATTGGGGTGTGCACGTTAAAGATCCCACGATTGACAAAAGGGTCTTTCCTGGCAAAATTGTATAGGCATAGATAAATATGTCCATCAAATACCCGTGTGACTTGGAATAAAGGCCGCGAAAGGTGAATGCTCGCCTAACAGGCTTGAGGTTTGCTGGTCGATGTGAATGCGTTATATATTGTGTGTAAAAAATGTTTGTTTGTCTGTCTGTCTGTAAAAAAATTCCATTTCACACGGCAGAAATTAATATGTAAAGCGCGGAGAGCACAGCTAATTGTGGTTCGCGCTATATAAGCTCACCATAATAAAAAATAAAATAAATCCTTTCAGACATAAAACCGAGTGCCTTTTTTGTGCGTTGTGTAATAACAAAGGCGCTCGAGGTTGTTATCTTTCGGGTATTAAAATGACAGGGGAAAACAGTTAGTGTTGGACTTGGAGGTACTCATTTGATAGTTTGATTAGTTTACTGTTTACGAATTGTCGTAGATTCCCCATGCCAACCCCTCCCTCGAAATCTGAATGGCGAGGAGTATTATCATTTTTATTGTGTGGGCGTGTGTGTGTGTGTGTGTGTGTGTGTGTGTGAGTGTGTGTGTGTGTGTGTGTGTGTGTGTGTGTGTGTGTGTGCTTGTGTGTATTTGCGTGTGAGTATGTGCGTGTTTGCGTAAACGTGTGAGTGTACGTGTGTGTGTGTGTGTGTGTGTGTGTGTGTGTGTGTGTGTGTGACATAAGAAGATAAACAACACCTTTCAATAATTCCCACCAACGTTTGCAGAGAGAACGAGACGAATGCAAGAGGCTAGAGGTTACGGGGAGTTACAGGCTTTTGACGTCATCAAAGATCACGATCCATAGATCGATCTTTAATCACTCTCTCCCACCTTATTGGCACAAGACCAAGTGCGCAAGGAATAGATCCTGTAATACATGTCAGAGTCCGGTGGGTTATAGAAACATAAAAATACCCAGCATGCTTCCTCCGAAAGCGGCGTATGGCTGCCTAAATGGCGGGGTAAAAACGGTCATACACGTACAAATCCACACGTGCAAAAAAACACGAGTGTACGGGGGAGTTTCAGCCAACGAACGCAGAAGAAGAAGAAAAAGAAATGAATTTACTTTTGACAATGGCATAAGTTCTTTTTCTGAAATTATTACTGTAAAAAAAGCACACACTGTGCACAGATATCGCCCAGGATGTTTGTTTTTGGTATGTGACCAAGTGGAGGGTTTTTCATATTCCATGCTGAAGCCTGGCCAGATACGAGATGGCGAGCAGACATTTTTTCATGAGAAGGACTGTGTCTTTAATCATTGCGGAGGTTAGCTGTTTCATGTTTGAAAGAATTCACTGTCGTTGCAGCACCGTTCTTTGTTGAATGTGACTTCAATCAGTCCAACAACGTTTCGAATGGCGGAGTGTGAAGACACCGATACTTTTTTTCTGCAGTACAAGTAGGCGTTCTCGTATACCCAGTCACAAGAAATGTAATATGTTGAACTCACAAACATTGGGTTTAATTGTAATGGCTCAAAATGAATATCGTCGTTGCTCAGAGTTTCATTTGTGTGGTTCTATGTATGTTGCAGGTTTCATTATCATAGCTCATGGTTTTAAAGTTTCGTTCCTCGCGCCCCCTATTGGCGTAGAGGCGCGTCCCCCGGGTGGTGGATGGGGGAGCCTTCTCTACTAATTTCTGAGAGAAGGTCGCATCACTCTCGATGCCGTGAACCTAATTAGGATCTTTTTCTTGTTTCTTCTCTATTTCTGCCTCCCCAAAGTCCTTTTACTTTCCTTTTCTCACCCATAAAATGCTTCACTTATTACCCTTGTTAAGTGGTTCTTGTATAGAATATAGTCAATGTTTGTAAAGATTTTAGTGTTACAGAATTGCACCAGTGTAAGGGTTAAAGAAAAACGTTGAGAAACGCGTTTCTTATAATCATCATTGCAACATGATTTTATAAACTGTTGTTAAAGCGTGGGAGATATTAGTATTTTTCTGTGATTAGAAACAACTTCTATGCTGTGAAATTTTTTTCTTGCATATGCTGTGACATTTTTTTCTTGCAATTGCAACCCACATAAATTCAATTATATTTTTACATGTGGTCGGAGATTACTTTGATGCTCTTGAAAGGGGGTAGGTGGCGGTTTATTTGGATTAAAGAAGGAGAGGAGGGGGTTTGATAAGGGGACAGGTAAAACGGTAGGGGTATAGACGTGGGTATTTTGTGTGACATTCAAATTTCTATTGCAATGATATCTCAATTGCTATTTGGTATGGCATTTATTTACTTGTTTGGTCATTGATAAAATGATTGACCTATATTCATGTGTAAATAATTGTATGATGTGCATATGAATTTTCAATAGCTTCAAGAGCTAGCATACAGTTTTCCTGCGTGCCTACATGCAGGTGCTAACATTTGTAATGAAACTTGTCATGTATACATTGCTAAACTTTGTTTGGTCTCTCCAGTAATTTTTCATTGAATTTGCATAAAACATAAGGTTAATTCTTTGAAAAAAAGTTTATAGTTGTGTTTATAACATTGACAAATTGCTGTGTGTATCGATACTGAATTAATTCTTTCAGGGTGATTTTTGCTGATTTTTGTTAAAAGAAATGATTTTAAAAAGGCTGAGGTATGTTCAGTAGTCTGTATACCCTGATGTCCCGGCAGTACATTATTTGTTATTGTTATTATTGCTAATTTTGTCCTACACATAATCAATTGATTGATACTGATTGTACAAATACTTTGCATACGTTTCATATGCAATTTGGCATATAAACAGTTATTGATCTCTGTCAAGGCTGATTTTGCAAAGTTCTATGGTATTTATCTTCATGCACCCATACCACTATGTAGTAATTTATTCTCCTAATTGCTGCTCTTTTTATTGCCTTCTAATCAATTGTTCCAGTTTCGACGAATATAATTAAATATAGCATTGCTTGACTTAAATTTAGCCTACACATAATCATTTCTGCGTTATTGATTATTGATTATACTCTGCTGTGCTAACTCAGTAACTGAGCCTAAAAGATTTTTTGTTATTCATTCTCATAAATGAAATTAATACTGTATGCATTGTTCATAATTTTTAAATTGTTACTGTTATACAATTAGTATTGAATTGTTAATAACCTCAAGTCTTTAGATATAAAATAAAAGATGTGATCTTGAATTTTCTATGCATTGAATTTGTATTTGCAAATGTTATTTTAACGTTTGCATGAGAACGTTAATTTAACGTTTGCATGTGAAAGTTTGAATATGGTTTTGTGTTTGCATGCAAACGTTAAAAGAACGTAAAAATAACATTAAAAAAACGTTAAATATACGTTCCATGATGGTTTTGTTTTGGATCATTTTATGTTCGCATGCAAACGTTAAAAAAACGTAAAAATAACGTTAATCTAACGGTTATATTATGGTTTTGTTTTGGTTTGTTTTTAGTTATTTTTACGTTAGAGGTTAACGTAAAATTAACGTTAATTTTACGTTATTTTATGGTTAGTTTTTGGTAAAACTAACGTTAAATTAACGTAAAACGTTAACGTTACATTAACGTTAACCAGATGAGCACAGTAACGTTAATGTAACGTTAACTTTTTACGTTAATTTAACGTTTACCGCGAACGTTAATTTAACGTTAATTTAACGTTAGCATGCTATCTGGGTAGTCCTTTGTACTGGAAACTTGCATTCTCCCAGTAAGGTCATATATTGTACTACGTTGCAAGCCCCTGGAGCAATTTTTTGATTAGTGCTTTTGTGAACAAGAAACACTTAACAAGTGGCTCTATCCCATCTCCCCCCTTTCCCCTATCCCATCTCCCCCCTTTCCCTCGTCGCGATATAACCTTCGTGGTTGAAAACGACGTTAAACACCAAATAAAGAAAGTTTCGTTGTCATTGCTCAACATGTTATTGTCATGGCTTATATGGCTTGAAGGTGTCATTGTAATGGTTCAAAATGTATATTGTCATGGCTTATATGGCTTGAAGGTGTCATTGTAATGGTTCAAAATGTATATTGTCATGGCTTATATGGCTTGAAGGTGTCATTGTAATGGTTCAAAATGTATATTGTCATGGCTTATATGGCTTGAAGGTGTCATTGTAATGGTTCAAAATGTATATTGTCATGGCTTCAATGTTTTATTGTAATGGCTCAAGGTTTTAAATGTAGCATTCTCAAGACCTATGGTTCATGGTTTTCTTGCCATGGCTTTATTTGGTTTCAATGTAATTGCTCATAGTTTTTAATGGTTCATTTTCATGACGTATAGCTTCAACGTATCATTTTCATGCTTCTAGGTTTGTTGAAGGATCCATTGTTATGGCTCATGGTTATAATGTGATTTATTGCAATGGTTCATGAATCAAAAAACAAAAATGGTAGTTTAATTATTTCAATTTTGTGTTCATGGTTGTAGAATGTAACCTCCA
>NW_027128891.1:0-4000 GCF_037325665.1 Littorina saxatilis
TTTGACAACATTGATTATATAGGTCTCTTGTACGTTTTGTGGAAGTTTTACAATGAGGCCAGAGCAACGCCGAATGTGCCATTTTTTTCTGACATGATTCTGATCAGATGAAATATTGTGTTTTATTCTTCTGTATTTGAAAATGTGATGTCCCTCTTCTCCATAATAAATATTAATTTTTTTATTGTTTTTTTCTTCTTTTTTTCTCAGTATTCCCAACCCCACCTTCCGCTTTTTTTCCATTAAGTGTTGCCGATTTATTATTATTAGCATCTTTTTATTCTTGTTTTGTCTGGTTATAAACTTTTCACGGACGTTCTGTTTTCTAGAAGGCAAGGATAAGACAAACTATACATATATTCCGGCTCAAATTTCCATCATGCATTACTTCAGCTGGAATTGAAATTGCTTTTTTAAGGTTCAGATATTATTCCACTTAAAAACCCCCACCTGGATTCGCGTCGGATCAGGTTGCTTAATTTGTACTTTTTTCTCCTTTTCCCTCATCCGTTCTTCATCTTAACCTGCCGCTCTCCATGTCTGTCTGTCTGTCTGTCTGTCTGTCTGTCTGTCTGTCTGTCTGTCTGTCTGTCTGTCTGTCTGTCTGTCTGTCTGTCTGTCTGTGTCTGTCTGTCAATCTCTGCATGTCTCTCTCGCTCTCCATCCTCTGTATACCCACCTCCCCCGTCTCTCTCTCTCTCTCTCTCTCTCTCTCTCTCTCTCTCTCTCTCTGTCTCTCTCTCTCTCTCTCTCTCTCTCTCTCCTCCCTCTCTCTGTCTCTCTCCTCCCTCTCTCTCTCCCCCCCCTCTCTCTCCCCTCCCCCTCTCTCTCTCTCTGTCTCTCTCCTCCCTCTCTCTCTCCCCTCCCCTCTCTATCTCTCTGTCGTCTGTCTGTCTGTCTGTCTGTCTGTCTGTCTGTGTCCGTTTCTTTGACTCTGCTACTAGATTTTTTTCTTTCCGGTACACAATTTTTTTTCTGTACGTTAAAAATCTGTCCGCTTTTTAAAAATTTTGTGTAATGACTGTTTTGTTTTGTGAAAGCATTTTACATTTAAAGTGTTATTTTTGTCTTCTATTTTAATAATCCTCCTACTACGCCCTCGGCTCGATTTTTTTGTTGTTCTTTTTATTACATTTAGTCAAGTTTTGACTAAATGTTTTAACGTAGAGGGGGGAATCGAGACGAGGGTCGTGGTGTATGTGCGTGTGTGTGTCTGTCTGTGTGTGTGTGTGTAGAGCGATTCAGACTAAACTACTGGACCGATCTTAATGAAATTTGACATGAGAGTTCCTGGGTATAAAATCCCCGAATGTTTTTTTTCATTTTTTTGATAAATGTCTTTGATGACGTCATATCCGGCTTTTCGTGAAAGTTGAGGCGGCACTGTCACACCCTCATTTTTCCATTAAATTGATTGCAATTTTGGCAAAGCAATCTTCGACGAAGGTCGGGGTTTGGTATTGCATTTCAGCTTGGTGGCTTAAAAACTAATGAGTGAGTTTGGTTATTAAAAATCGGAAACTTTTAATTAAAATTATTTTTTTATCAAACGATCCAAAAACAATTTCATCTTATTCTTCGTCATTTTCTGATTCCAAAAACATATACATATGTTATATTTGGATTAAAAACAAGCTCTGAAAATTAAAAATATAAAAATTATGATCAAAATTAAATTTCCGAAATCGTTTTAAAAACTATTTCATCTTATTTCTTGTCGGTTCCTGATTCCAAAAACATATAGATATGATATGTTTGGATTAAAAACACGCTCAGAAAGTTAAAACGAAGAGAGGTACAGTAAAGCGTGCTATGAAGCACAGCGCAATCGCCACCGCACCAAACAGGCTCGTCACTTTCACTGCCTTTTGCACTAGCGGCAGACTACGTTCAGTTTCATTCTGTGAGTTCCACAGCTTGACTAAATGTAGTAATTTCGTCTTACGCGACTTGTTATTTCTTGTCTTTTAGTTCTTTTCTTTCACCGTATTCTCTTTCTTCTTCTTCATATATCTGATAGGTTGCTTCGGGATAGACTTGTTTGTGCATCTTTATCGTTTTCGTCCACTCCCAAATGTTTTTTCTTGTCCACAGAGGAAAGGACGAGAAGATTAACAATTAGCGACAGAGATAAATCCTGGGATTCCTTCTTGCATCTCCCTCGTGTTTCGCTCGGTATATTATAGGATTTGTCGCAAGCCAAAAAGACAGACCGAAGGAAAAATGATCAGGTACGCTATATTTCTTGGACGATAATTAGCTTTGAGGTTAAGCCCTGTGGCGTGCGTTTCATTTTCGGTGCACGCTTTGGACCGGATAGGATTTATGTTTTGTGATAAACTGATCAAATACGATAAGTCTGATGGACGCTTATTAGTGTGGCCGTTAAGCCCTGCTTCGTTCTTTGTACTTTGCGGTGCGTATATTTTGCACCGAGAGGATTTATGGTTTGAATTATGCGTTTCCACGGTGTAGATAAGCTACTTCTTTTTCTGCCTCTGCGTTCGACGTTGTAAATAAGCATTATGCTTCCAGTTTCAGGCAGCATCGTTTTTAGGGTCGCAAAGAAGGAAATGATTTGTCAACATATATAGAGTATTAGACAGATGACTAGGGAGAAGGGAGGGGGAGAGAGAGAGAGAGAGAGAGAGAGAGAGAGAGAGAGAGAGAGAGAGAGAGAGAGAGAGAGAGAGAGAGAGAGAGAGAGAGAGAGAGTGAGAGAGAGTTAAATGAGAACTAAAAAGAAAGAGAAATGGATTAAGCCTATAAATCTTGGTTGTCAACCAGATTACAACATCCCATATCTTTCCACCAAGCTGCCCCTATTTTTACTTTTAATTTTGTTAATAAGATGAGACTGTTTTTAAGTCGAGAAGAATTACTTGGAGAAGGTTTGATTTAATTCGTGTTTTTACTTTCTTCTGAAACAAAATTCCATGCAAACTCTATCCCTCCTGAATAATGTACTATTTTTGCCACCACCACAACAAAATAGGAAAAAAAAGTAAGAAAAAGCCTGAGCCAGCAAATAAACATTAGCGCAAAGCTAAAATTTCCCAGTGGAAACGTTTATACATGTTACTTTCTTGCCTATTTACTTATATTTGTTGGGTTCCAGGTGCACATTTTGCCTGTTGCAAAATACATGCCGTTTGGAGAAAGCTGGTATTTTATCCGACTTTTTTTTAAAATGTCGCATAAAAAGATTATAAAAAAAAGTATAATAGCATTATCTTCCATTGGAAACGTAAATACATGTTACTTTTAATTACTTCTAGTTTTAAGCTTGATAAGGCTATCCCTTTGGCTATTTAAAGGATGCTTTTGCAAGCAAAGTTTCGTAAAAGCAGTTACCAGACTGCTTTTCTTTTTTCAACGTCAAGCCAAAAGTGCAAAACAAATCAAATCAAAAACAAAACAACAACACCTGAGTAAACAACAACAACAACAACAACAACACACGCACACATACACACACAAACACACACACACAGACAGACACACACACACACACAAACACACACACACACACCCACACACACACATACACACACACACACACACACACACACACACACACACACACACACACAAAAGCCTGTAAGCATAAAACAAGCACAACCTATTATTTCGCATTGGAAACGTTCATACAGGTACCCCAAAATGCAACATGTTCCACCTTCTAAGAGCTCCATAACAGTTCGCCCCCCCCCCCCCCCCCACACACACACACCGGAGACCTAACTTTCGGTGCCCATACGGTATCCATAAAGCGGGTGAGGCGAAAATTTGATGCCCCCAGTAAACGACCGTTATAGGGAGGAAGAGATTTGAGTAACGGGAGGGGCAGAGCGAGGTGATCCGACAGTCAATTGACTGAAGACGAATTACGATGCTGCCTTTTTGGCAGGGGAATCACAAGTTACGTTTGGAGCTGTCAGAATTCAACGGGGTCAGAGAAGGTGGGGACGGAGAGGGATGGAGGTGTTGAGTATGTGTG